>NW_006790317.1:336458-353876 GCF_000442215.2 Lipotes vexillifer | reverse complement strand
TGTGTGTGTGTATATATATATATATATATATGTATATATATATATATACATACATATATATAAATTATGGAGGCTAACACATGCCAAGAACTGAAAGGTAAGTCAACAAGCTGGACACCCAAGAGAGTTGATGGTGTCATTCCAGTCCAAGTCTGAGAGCAGGAAAAAGCCATTGTCCTAGTTTCAAGCAGCCAGACAGGAGGAATTCTCTCTAAAGCAGGGAAGGATCAGACTTTTTGTTCTATTACAGCCTTCACATGATTGGGTGAGGGCCACCCACATCAGGGAGAATGATCTGTTTTACTCTTTAGATGTTAATCTCATCCAGAAATACCTTTACCTTAGAATAATGTCTGAGCAAATATCTGGGCACCATGGTCCAGTCAAGTTAACATATAATCAATATTAACAAAGAATTTCTCAAAGTGTGGTCCTGGGACTAACACATATGGGGACCGGATAGGCACCTTTTGAAGCCCCACCTTAGACTTATTGACTTTGAAACTCTGGGGGTGGGACAGAGCAACCTTCCTTTTAACCAGCACTCCAAGTGATTCTGATGCAAGCAAATGATGGAGAGCCAATATTAGTGATTCTCTCAGATGTAATTCACTCCCATGGAAACTCAGCTGGTCAGAGAAGAGATTGTAAGAGCATTCTCTTCAGCCTGTGTCTGCGCTAGGACAATGGCATGGCTTTTCAGCTCAAGGAGCTGAAGTAGTTATTCCTCAGAAGGAATAATTTTCAAGGTGTGTATTTAATATTGCCACTAATAGGAAGTTTTGAGGATGGTCAGTAAGTCACAGTGTTAGTACAATTTGTGGTAGAGCACATGGATTCTGAATTAGGAAACAGGGTACAGAATTCTCATCCCAGGACCACCACACATCCAGCTATGCTGCCTTGGGACATCTGTTAAACACTTTGAGCCTTGACATCTTCCACAATCACTTCTACAAATAATGCCAGGCCTTTCTGCCTCAGATATTTGTTTGAGATAAAATGAGAGAAAAGTAAATAAGCCAAAGTTTTGACACCAAACAAACACTTCAGGAGAGACAGGTTAAGTTCAATGCTATGGTATTTTGAAGAAGCAATGTCTCGAGAATTAGTGGAAAAGAAAGTGTTGGTGTTATACAAAGCAACAGAAGAGGAATTCAGTGGCTTATTATTAATATTCCCCACATTTTGAACCATTCATCCTTGGGAAATTGAAGTAGCAAAGGAACAAATAAGGATATCTCCAAGTGGTCTTTAGTTCTGATTATTTATGCATGAAATTGACCAGAAGCAAATAGATAAGAAGCCAGTTGATTCTTAAGAAAATGAATTAGGAGATTAAAAATAATCACACAGGCACACACGAAGGTCTGTAGTCAATGATGTTCAAACTTAGAAATGCCGATTGCTGTTGAAGCCATGCAAGCAGAACTTGGTGTGAAAGCTGGAGAGTCTCACAGATGGATATTTAGCTCCAAGTTCCAATAAAGATGTGGCTGTAGATTGTGGACATAGACTGTGGACAGGGTGCTCTTCCCAGAAAGCCAGAGTCTCCCAGCCTTCATCCTGAGTCACTGGGTCTCCTTTCAGAAACGAGCATTTTCTCTCTTCCTGACCAGGAGAATTTACATCAGCCACAGATTCCTGTTTTCCACTCTTTTTTCTGAACAATATTTTTGTTGAGATTATTCTTTTCATGTTTCACCATTGTGGAGTTGATTGTCTATCGTTAAGCTCATGAGACTGTATAATTATAGATATTAGACTTCACACTGGTGGCAAACTATATAGACTTCAGTGTTATCTTCTCCTTGGAGCTGTGAGAATATTCCATGTCAAGGGACAAAGGTTATGGAGAACTCTGACTAGTTCAGATTTTTGATACTGAGAGTGATCCTAGAGGAACAGAATGTTGAATTTTCTGAATTAGTTCCTGAATTTCTGGAATACATCCTTTAATCTGATTAGCTGTAAAGATGCTAATGACTCTATTTCCAGTAGAAGAGAGAGCACTGATAATCCATGGATGTATTCTAGCAATACAGATACACAAAATATCTGCATTTTCTCCTAACCAACCACTTATAAGAAGCACGGAGCTGAGTGACTCTGGATCTGATATATTTGAACATTTTTTGAAAACTAACAAATACAATAATGTTGGCTGGTTGCTCCTCATGTCTCTGGACAAAGTGGGGCGAGAAGAAGGTGAGCTCAGGGGTTCAATTTCCCAGCTCAGGGGCCACAGAGACGACCTTAAAACTTCTCTCTGAGTCCTAGGAGATTCTTATCTCTTGAAGTTTCAGGGCTTGCAATTACTGAAAATCAAATGCGAACTCTCACCCTGTGAATGGCTGAATTATGCAAAAGTTGAACTCCCAGCCTTTCAAGGTGTCCACTGATAAAGTGAGGGCCTTGTCTGGGAAAGACTCTGATCCTACAAATCGGGATGGTAATTTACAGGAAGACCAGAATGAAGCTTAGGACACTGAGCCCCTGAATTCTGGTGAATCTCTTTTGCCAGTGGAAGAAGTCTCTCAACCCCCATTCCCTGATACTTGCTTCTCCATCTCCATCTGAAGGGATTAACCTTGTGTTGTCTGAGGAAACTCTAGTGGCTGTCCCTGAGGCAGCTGTCTTGCAAGACATGGCTGATTCTCCTCAGGATCCCGCCCCCAACACCACCCCTCTGCTGTTACACATTCAACCAAACTCAGTCCCTACAGGCACCTAAAGGTGAAGAACAATGAGGAATTGTGTTATACTCCAAAAGAACTATTTGAATTCTCTAATTTCTACAGACAGAAATCTGGGTAACCCGTGTGAGATGGATATTTAGGAATGGAATATTTCCTGCCATATGAGTAAACAAAGGATGTCACAGTCATCAGCATCACAGCCCTCCCACATGAGCCCTGGGGAAACTCAGGAAGGAAAGAACACCTGCCATCTAGCAATCATCAGACTGAAGCTACTCCCCATGGTGAGCCCTGAAGAAACTCAGGATGAGAAAATACAGGATGTTGGCCCCAGATAGCTGAGGTTCATATCAAAGGAATGATTTTACTGAGCCCAGACTCTTGTACTGGGTTGGCCAAAAAGTTTGTTTGGGTTTTTACATAAGATGTTGCCATACATAGAAATGCACTAAATTCCTTAACTTGGGATATCTGGTTTTCTTTAATTTACAATAATCTTCTGATGTTCAGACAACCTGCCCTTTGTTGAAAAACTCCTATATATCCTGGCTTCCCCCTCACCTCCTTGGAGCAGTTCTCTCAGGGTTACTTGAGATGCTGCCTCCTGGGCTTGAAGTCTTAAAATCTCCCATCAAATAAAGCATAACTCTCAGCTTTTAGGTTGCAAATATTTTTTTAAATAAATTTATTTATTTACTTATTTATTTTTGGCTGTGTTGGGTCTTCATTGCTGTGAACAGCTTTCTTTAGTCGTGGAGAGTGGGGGCTGCTCTTCATTGCAGTGCACGGGTTTCTCATTGTGGTGACTTCCCTTGTTGTGGAGCACAGCCTCTAGGCACGTGGGCTTCAGTAGTTGTGGCACACGAGCTCAGTAGTTGTGGCTCATGGGTTCTAGAGAGCAGGCTCAGTAGTTGTGGCACACAGGGTGATTTGCTCCATGGCATGTGGGATCTACCCAGACCAGGGCTCAAACTTGTGCTCCCTGCATTGGCAGACAGATTCTTAACCACTGCTCCACCAGGGAAGTCCATAGGTTGTGAATATTTTTTAAGTCAACAATACTAACAGTGTGGGTTAATTGTGAAAGGAACAAACTTTGGATCAGGCTAAATTTATGAACATGGGCCCACTAAGCAGAGATTCTGAATTTAGCGTTCAGCTTAGAAAGGGCTCTAAGAGTATAGTTTGTTGGTTGACTGAAACATGGCCAAAAGGTGACCCTCGGTGAATTGGAAATGCCAGAGCTGCCTTCGTTTACTGTAGAAGAAGGGATTCAGATTCAGGGCCTTAGGGAGATGGAATTTGTCATGGGGTACATGCTCACCCACCCTGGGAGGGTCCAAAAGACATACCTTTCACCACAGTTGTGAGAAAGAAATTTGGGAGGAGAACCTCAGCATCCCTGAATAGCTCCAGGATTGCTTTCCTCTGTAGGACAGACCTCAGTGAGAACTACTGTAAATTAATTGGGCAACATAAATGCAGTGGATGTAATTGGCTCCCAAGGTGGCAGGGGTCGATTGTGGCACCGAACCACCAAAGGCAAGACAGCTGTGGTTATCATAATGGATTGCAGAATTGAAGCAGCAATCAGAATAGTCTGAGTTCCAGAAACCTATGGTGCCTAGTTGATTATGGTGTTCCTAGAAATGAAATAGATGGGAAACTTACTAAATTATTAACTTGCTCTGTATAAGCAGAGAAATTCTAGGTCAAGTGAGCAAAAGTCTAACCTGAATAAATCATAAAACAGAGAGTCATGATCTTTCAATTAATTGTTAGACTTGAGTCAGTTTATAGACGCAGAGCCTCATGAATAAAAGGGAGGCCAAGTCCCCCTGAGGAAGGAATAAAGCACACTACTGAAAATTTAATCTTTTCCCATCCTTCCCCAAATAGACCTATGGCCTTTTACAGAGTAATTGTGTATTGGGGGAAAGGAAATAATCAGACTTATCAGAACTACTGGACACTGGCTCTGAATTGACACTCATTCCAGGAGATCAAAAAAGTCACTGGTCCTCCAATCAAAGTAGGGGATTATGGAAGTCAGATGATCAATGAAGTTTTAGTTCAATTCTGTCTCACAGTGGGTCCATTGGGTCCCAGAATCCATCCTGTGGATGATGTTTGGAGCCTTTGTCAGGTGTCTATATGTGAATCACCATTAGGCCCATAAGATTTTGGAGTTAAGCCCCACCATCCTCCACAGATAACTACTCTCCATTTGAGAACTAGCTCTTGGCCTGCTACTGAGTCTTAGTAGAGCCTGAATGCTTAACTGTGGGCCACCAGGTTACCATATATATGACTCAGCTGCCCACCATGAGCTGGGTGTTACGTGACCCAACAAGCCATAAAGTTGGGTGTGCTCAGCATCCCTCCATCACCAAATGGAAGTGACGTGTATGAGATCAAGCTTGAGTAGACCCTGAAGGCAAAAGTAAATTACATTAAAAAGTGACCCAAAGGCCCATGGTCCCCACTCCTGCTACACTGCTTTTTCTCTTCCAGCCTCACCTAGGGCTTTATGGGGAGCTCCCTATGACCATCTGACAGAGGATGAAAAGACTTGGGTCTGTATTATGGATGGTTCTGCATGATACACAGGCACCTCCTGATAGTGGACAACTGCAGCACTACTGCCCCTTTCTGGGCCATCCCTGTACAGTGGTGAAGGGAAATGTTCCCAGAGGGCAGGACTTGGAGCAGTGCACCTGGGTGTGCACTTTGCTTGGAAAGAGAAATGATCAGACATGCCATTATACACAAATTCTTGGGCTATGACCAATAATTTGACTGAATGATCAGGGACTTGGAAGAAACACAGTTGGAAAATTGGTGACAAAGAAATTTGGGAAAAGGTATATGTATAGACCTGTCTAAATGGGCAAAAATATGTAAAGATACTTGTGTCCCATGTGAATGCTCATCAAAAGATGACCTTGACAGAGAAAGATTACAGTAGGCAAGTGGATAGAATGACCCATTCTATGGACCAGTAAGTCTCTTTCCTCTGCCACCCCTGTCATCACCCAGTGGGATCATGATCAAAGTGACCAATAGCCAAGACATGGATGCACTTAAACACCCATTAACCGATGAATGGATAAAGAAGATATGGTACATATATACAATAATGGAATATTACTCAGACATAGAAAAAGAATGAAATAATGCGGTTTCCAACAGCATGGATGGGCCTAGAGATGATCATACTAAGTGAAGTAAGTCAGACAAAGACAAATACCACGTGATATCACATATATTTGAAATCTAAAAAATGGTACAAATGAACTTATTTATAAAACAGAAACAGACTCACAGACATAGAAAACACACTTATGGTTACCAGGGGGAAAAGGGGGAAGGGATAAATTGGAATTTGGGATTAGCAGATACAAACAACTATATATAAAATTGATAAATGACAAGGTAACAAGGTCTTACTGTACAACACAGATAACTATATTCAATATCTTGTAATAAACTTTAATGGAAAAAATATGAGAATGGATATATCTGTGTCTATATCTATCTATATTTATATATATCTATATCTATATATCAATCTATCTATCATCTATTTATCTATGTATCTATGTAACTATCTATATCTGAATCACTTTGCTATACACCAGAAACTAACACAACATTTTAAATCAGCCATACTTCAATTTCAAAAGTGAAAAAAAAATTAAGTGACCATATGGTAGGTATGGAAGCTATGTGTGGCTCAGTGGACTAAACTTCCATTCAGCAAGGCTAAACTGGGAATGGCCACCACTAAGTGTGCAACCTGCCAGTGGCAGAGACCAACACTGAGTGTGTGATATGGGGGCATCACACCCCAGGGTCAATAACCAGCTAAATGGTGTCAGGTAGTCCACATAGGACTGCTTCCATTATCAAAGGGACAGCACTTTGTTCTTTCTGGAATAGACACCTATTCAGGATACAGATTTGTCGTCCTTGCATGCAATGCTGCAGCCAAAACTACACTCTGTGAACTTACAGCACACTATTAAAACTAGCATAAAACTTTGAGTCCTGTACTTTTTTTTTTTTTTTTTTTGCGGTACCCTGGCCTCTCACTGTTGTGGCCTCTCCCATTGTGAAGCACAGGCTCTGGACGCGCAGGCTCAGCAGCCATGGCTCACGAGCCCAGCTGCTCCACGGCATGTGTGATCTTCCTGGACCGGGGCACGAACCCGTGTCCCCTGCATCGGCAGGCTGACTCTCAACCACTGCGCCACCAGGGAAGCCCTTTATTTTTTTAAATGAAGTTATTTTCACTGCATTGACTAGGAACTACAGTAACATATTTTAAAAAGCTGTGTTTGTTGACATCCTCATCTTTCTCCTGATTTGTTAAAGATTACTTCTCACATTTAGTCCATGAGGATATGTGTTCCATAGGATTGGGTAGATGTTCACATTTATAGAACTCGTTTTCAAGTAAGAGGTTCCTTTCAAATTATTTATTATTTAAAAAAAATTACCATGAATTGGTGTTGAATTTCATTTAATAGTTAATTACATATGACAAAATAGTTATATTAAGTCAACAAAAATTAAATATATCAATTTTATTCAAACTTATTCTTTTAATCTGCAATCATAGTATACAACTAACTATATACAAAGATGTTATACTCTATATGCTAATATACTTGGTTTGATAATATTGTATTTAGAATTTTTTGCATTTATGCTAATGACTAAAATTGAAATACATGTTCTTTTCTTACACGATCCATATCAAGTTTTGATATGTAGGTTATACTATCTTCATAGAAAGAAATGGTATATATAAATCTTCAAAATTTTTAAATGTTCTGAGATTAGTGAGATATTCATGAATCAATTGTGGTAAGTTACAATGTGCTAGATGATTTATTTATTATAGGTTTTTAAATTTATCAATTTAATATAATTCGAATTATTTTATCTTTATAATCTCTGTTGTGTCTTTAACAATGCTCTTATTTTCATTCTTAATTTTGTTTAATTGAGCCTTCTCCTTTTAAAATTTTTCTTCTTCTATTTAAATGTGGCACAGATTTCTCTTTTTTCATTCCTTCATTTTTATTCATTCATTCATTTATTTGTTTATTTATATGAATATATTTAAATTAGTTATGCAAAAAACAACTTCTGTCTTTTGATTCTTTTGTAGATTTGTTTTCCATTTTATTAATTTCTGCTGTTATTTTATTTATATTCTTTCTTCTATTTTCTCCATTCCATTTCTTTGTTCTTACATAGGTTGCTGAACTCATTTATTTCCAGTTTGTTGTTTTTTGATAAAACTATTTATCAGCTATACTTTTCCTTTTAAATACCATTTTCACTGCATTCTTCTGTAATTGATACAATGTGTTTTGATTATTATTCATTTCTAAGTATTATTTAGGTTTCAATTATGAGATCTTCTTTGATTCATGAGTTATTTACAAGTATGCTTTTAAATCTTCAATTTACACTTTAAATCTTCATTATATATATACTTATTTATAAATTATATTAATTATTCACTATATAAAGCTTATATATGAATGAGTATACTTATATCTCTTAAAAATGCTTGCTAAAAGTGTTATTTTTTTTCAGATTCTGCAACTCATCATTGTTTTATTTTTGTTCCATATCCTTCTCTAATGCATGAGAAAACCTCTCATTTAAGGAAAATTAGTTTCTAAAATTTTCTGATTTTCATTATGTTAATCCACTCAGATTAATATTCTTCCAGGTCCTTAATATTTTCCTCCTTTTATACTTAATTTTCAGTCCACTGTGGCTATTAAAATGAGTCTAATCATTCTGGAATTTATCTGGTAAAGGGTGAAACCCCTCAGAAAGTCATAATCACCAAATTTGATAACAAATGATTTATCATACCTTACTGTGGAACAAAGTGGATAATGAACTCAAAATAGCAATCTTTATATCTCTTCTCAATCAAATGATCATTCATACTACAAAAAGGCCTGCTTTATGTACTACTACAAACAGAAATATTATAATTTTATTTATTTATTTATTTATTTATTTATTTTGAAATTAAACACTTTTGTGGGTGTACTCAAATACCCAGACAGGTAGTTCACTTTCAGTCTCACAGAATTTATAACATGTGGATGATTTGGTCCTGGATTATATTTAAGACAAGTGCCACTCATTGCTCCTCTATACCAAAATGAATACTTATTTTTATTTTGCAGAGCTATGTGGGTCCACCAAGATATGTCATCAATAAAACAGAATTCTAAATAAAACATTGAGTTAACCTGTTGGATGAAGTTATTTCGTGTTGTACATGTTGATATACAATATATATTTCAATTCAAAGTAACTTTGATTTTGGAATAGTAAAATTTAGTTTTTCCTTCTAATGATAATGAAATAACAAATATAGAAGCTGCTTCAGTCTATGTTTAGTTCCTTATGTTAAAATAAGTTATTTACATTGAAAAGTCTTCCCTGTTGACACGTCAGGAAACCAGATATCCATTTATCATTTACTGCAGAAGGATACAAATTTGCTCATATATATCCAGGTCAATTTCATTTTATTTTCAACATTTATAAAATAAATTTTAAGAATATTTAAAATAGGTCTTGGCTTTCGATTTTTGTTAAAATTCATAATGCAAAGCTAAGTTAGGTTGCTCACCACAGAACATAATAATAAAAATTATCACTTCATTCTCAATAGAATGTTTGATAAAATCTGAAGGTGAGGAAAGAAAAGCAATTCACACCATGATCTCATCCTTTCTGTCAGGGGCTTTACACACTTCATTTTACTTAATCTTTATTTTAACTATTTTGTACTTGTAATATCATTATTATATTCCAAATTAGAAAAATAAGCGATGAGTTGATCATTTCATCCAAATTACAGAATTAGAAGTGGTAGAACTGGTATCTGAATTAATAAACACTGTGTTTCAAGGCTGTGTTCCTCTTTTAAAATACTGCTTTCCCTTCACTGAGTCTGAGAATGTATCTTTTTATTGCTCTTAATGTGTGTTAATGTTAATTCTAAAACCATCATGAGATTCTTGCCTTTCACAGAAAAATCTAATGGAGTTTAGAACAGTCAGCTTTCCTCCTAAGAGAACTGACAGTGGGTCACTTTCCTTGAAGAAGATTTCTTACTGACTGTTCTCCTAAAATAGTTCAATAGCTCCTTAGAAGCTTTGCGAATATAGCTTTAAAATCACCATTTGCCCATTGAAGGAATTAGTGGCTCTGGAAATGGCATGATGACATTTTTCCAACAATTCTTGGTAACTATTTCATGAGTTGGAATTCCTTGGAAAAAAAAAGTGAGCTTGTGCTTCTACTGAATTAATAAGAATAATTATTTTTCAGGTATAGGTGCGCACACACACACACACACACACACACACACACACACATACTCATATACATCATGGCTTTGATTTTCCTATCTAGTGATCATTTGATAAAAGAAAATTAGTCTAACATATCTGGACTTTTATTTAGACAGCTTAGCTTTTTTCCATATCAGGGCTTTTCTCTAAAAATACTCAAAATATTGATAATTGCTTTAGACTTTTGCCTAAGAATCACTTTAAGCTAACCTACAGATTTATAGGTTTATGGCACATATTTTGTTTTTAATTAGAGCACTATTTTCATTCTCCTGTAATCTAACATATCACAAATTATCTTTACTTCCTTAAAATCCATCAATCTCACATCATATGATAGGAAAGTGATTTATCCTGATCCAAAGGCATTGCCTTATTTAAAGTAGAATAATTCTCTCAAGTTTTCTTAAAATCAGAGACATTCAAGATTTGAAAACACCTTCCAGATCCACTGTCAACAACGTTTGAAGTCCTTCCACAGGAAAATATGGGATCTATGTTTGATCCACTTCAGTTATGGGCACCTCACTACTTTTATTCATGGACTCAAATTGGTGGAAGAATCGTCCTCATGCAGAAATCTGTCTCCAGGGCCACCCAAAGAGTGGCATTGTTGTTACTTTTAGCTCTAGTCTGAATAAAGCCATCTCTACATCTTCATAACTGTCTTTTTATATTTGAACCCAATATTATTTGTTCCCTGAATATTGTATCTCCAAAAATAAAATAACTTTTTAAAATCTTGTTTCTGAAATCATGACTTTATTTCCTCAATTCCTTTCTTCTCTCTGTCTTTATATGCACTCCATGCTATGTGTATGTTGTTTTTCTGGATTTCTGAGTTTCAGCATTTTCAACTGAGGCAATATTTCTTGTATAGTAATATTTTATGCTAACACATGTCATCATTTGAGATATTTTTTCTAATCATTTATGTTTATTTACTATAATTTATTTATTAATATTAATAATATAATATTGCTTATTTAATAACACTGCAATTATGTATGTATAGTATATGTAATATATAATAACTGTTTTAATTTTTATAGCATCCATATGGGTAATGTTTTCTTATTATTACTATTGTATATAACTGATGCAACTAAAATGGGGAAATTAAAAAATGAGTCAAAATAATATGCAACATATAAGGCAAATTTATCTTCATAATAATCCAGAGGATGAGGTAGCAATTTAATGTGGACTCCCTGCAGTTTCACAGCCAGCATGCCTTCTCCGTGTATCATGGGTCAGTCACACACATGTCAGGACCCAGCAGCACACATGTACCAGCTCTGTCCATGTCCCACGTGAACAACTCCCCTGATGCTGTGGGAGGGTTAATGTGGTCCACCCTGGGGGAAAGTTCATATAGTCCCTGGATAGATTTGGAGTCTTTTAGTCCTGGCATATTGAGTTCATGTTCTCATGAATTTCCTTTAAAATCTTTATTATGTTCCAGACACTATTTTCTTGTAAGTAAATGTTATGTTTGTGCACTTGAAATTCAACTTGGATTTCATGAATGGATATCTTTTTTTCTTCTGATTCCTCTTGATCTCTGTCAGCACGATTGTTTCATTGGCACATTATCTGCTTTTAATCTTTTGGTCCTTAGACTTACTAGGAGAAATTTTGTCTGAAACTTCATTTTGCTGAAACACTTCCTTATCACGTATTTTTCATTACTTATTTATTAGATTCTTTATTTCATTAGTAATTTATTCATTAAATTCTTACTCTGTGTCTTATGTATAAAACCTGCAGGTTCTATTTTTTTTTAGCTCTCTATAATAATCAACTTAATCAGTTATATCCAATAATCATTTGTTAAACATTTGAGAAAACATGAAGTGGCACAAAAAGCAATTTGAGTTCTTCAGAGATTTCTTTCATAAAATTTGTTCTAATCTATGTCCATTTTTAACTCGTTCACTTGTAATCTCTCCATGCTGGCACACAGCTTCTTTTGCCACAAAGGCTTGCAAGCCAACCATCAAATCTTAGATGTTAATGTTTTCTGTTCAGCATACAGAAATTTATTTGCATGCATTTAATGATTCAGGTCAGTGACAGCATAGTTAACTCTTAATTTTGTTCTCTCCTGCTTCCATTTTATCTTCCAATGATTCTATTGGGAAAAAACAAAGCAAAACAACAAAGCAACAGAGTCCAAATGTCTGGATGGAGAAAAAGGTAAAGTATCTCAAGAGTTGAATGTTAGCTCACAACATCCAAATCTCTGACATTCTGTAGTGTACATCTGAATCCAAGTTGGCATTCCTAATTCATTTGTTCCAACTTGCTTTGTAAGTGACATCCTGACTTGGGTTATTCATACCACATAACAAACTTGGAGAGAAACTTTCACATCACTATACATATATTGGTAGATCTACATAGGCTCCTAACATCCTCCCTTAATTTAGTTTGAAGATTACACTACCAGGTAGATTATTTAAAATGGGCATTTGTGGCTCTTCCTTTATTTTAACTGAAAGTGTATTATTATTTTGTGATTTTTAAATGCAGCAGTAGAGGAAAATGATTTGATATGTTCAATCACCTTTCCTGAAAATATTTATTTTTTCATGAAAAGTTTGGGAAAGGTAACATACAAGTACTTATGCAGAAACATAAATTCATGATGATTTTTTCTCTGTGTTTTAATAATGCCTCTTCAACCTTATTTATCTGTCACTTACTTTCAAATGTTGGTATATGGAAAAATAAATGAACACAGACATCAAATTTCAGTTTTACACAAGTTTCTCAACCAACTGTGCCATGATCTAGAGTTAAACTCAAGTCTTTTCACTGGCTATGTCATTTGTGGAATCTATCAGACTTACAGGCTCAGAAAAGTTACATATGCTGAACTGTTTAATCTGTAATTGTGGTGAGGTAAACCACTGACCTATGAACTGGTAAAATGGGATCAGGTGTAGATTGAGAAGTGCATGGAGAGCTAGATCTTCTTGCTTCTCTTCCCAAAAGACTGTGTAACAGCTATGTTCTTAATGTAAAGGGAATGGTTAAATATTTGCCTTCTCTGCATGATTAGGAAAGAGACAGGAGGCTATTCTTGAAAGCTCGTCTGGAGCAATGTTGTTAAGGAAAAAAAAAAGTCAATGAGAAGTTTAAGCACAAGGTATAAAATAGTTTGTTAAATTTACATCTTTTCTTTAAATCCTATTAATTTTATTTCATTTTTAAGACATTCAGAGCAATCTTAGGTTTACAACAAAGTTGAGAGCAAGGTGCAGAGATTTCCCATATATGCCTTGGACCCCATACATGCATAGTCTCCTCCATGATCAGTGTCACTTGCCAGGATGGTATCATTTTGACCAAAGACACACCTACACTGTAAAATCATAATGCACAAAGTCCATAGTTTATCTTAACTTTCTCTCTTAGTGTTGTACATCCTATGGGTTTGGACAAATGGATAATGACATGCATCCATTATTCTAATATACAAAGTATTTTCACTGCCCTAAAATGTATCTGTGCTTTGCCTGTTCATATCCTTCACACACACTCCTGGTAGCTACTGAAATTTTTGTTGTCTCCATAGTTTTGCCTTTTCAGAATGTCATATATTGTAATCACACAGTTTGTGTTCTTTTTAGATTGGCTTAATTTATTTAATATGCATTTAAGGTTCCTCCATGTCTTGTCATGGTTGATAGCTCATTTCCTTTTAGCACTGAATATTATTCCATGGTCTGAATGTACCATGGTTTCTTTATCCATTCACTGACTGAAGGACATTGTGATTGCTTCCAAGTTTTAATAATTATAAATGGAGCTACTATAGACATCACCATGCAGATTTTGGTATGGACATAACTTTTCAGTTCCTTTGAGCAAATACCAAGGGGTGTGATTTTTGGATCATATGGAAAGTAAGAGTATGTTTAATTTTGTAGGAAACCAAACTCTCATTCTCTCATTCTCTTCCTATTGTGTTTTGCAGAGCAGAAATTTTTAATTTTAATGAAGTCTACCTTATCATTATTTCTTTCACAGATTGTGTTTTTGGTCTTGCATCTAAAAAAGCATACTATAACCATGGTCATGTAGGTTTTTTCCTGTGTTATCTTCGAGTAGTTTTATCATTTTGTATTTTACATTTAGGTCTATGATCAATTTTGAATTAATATTTATGAAAGCTGTAAGGCCTTTGCTTAGATTCATATTTTTGCTTGTGGACATCCTGTTATTCCAGCATCATTTGTTGAAAATGTAAAAGTATCTTTGTTTTCTTTTATTGCCTTTGCTCCTTTGTCAAGGATCTTGTAGTTATCTTTATGTGAGTCCATTTCTAGTCTCTCTATTCTCTTTCCATTGATCTATTTGTCTATTATTTTGCCAGTACCACACTGTTTTGATTACTATAGCTTGATACTAAGCCTTGAAGTTTGGTGGCACCAGTCCTCTAACTTTGTTCTTCTTCAATATCATGTTGGCTATTCTGGGTCTTTTATTACCTCTCCATATAAATTTTAAAATCAGTTTGTTAATATCCATAATATAACCTGCTGAAATTTTATTAAGATTCCATTGAATCTATAGATCATGGGAAGAACATACAACTTGATAATGTTGTGTCTTCCTATTTATGAACATGCAATATTTCTGTTTATTTAGTTCTACTTTGATCCTGTTCATCAGAGTTATATAAATTTCTTCATATATAGCTTGAACAAATTTTGTTAAATTTATACTTATTTCATTAATCTGGCTGCTAATGTAAATGGTATTGTATATTAAATTTCAAATTCCACTTGTTTATTTTTAGTATATAGGAAAAACAACCAACTATTTTGTATTAATCTTGTATCCTTGCTTATTTGTTCAAGGAAATTGGGTGTGTTTATTTATTTATTAATTTTTAAATGTTCTATATAGACATTTATGTCATCTGAAAACAAAAACATTTTTATCTCTTCCTTCCCAATCTATATATCTTTTATTTCCTTTTCTTGCCTATTGCATTAGCAAGGACTTCCAGTACAATGTTGAAAAGCAGTGGTGAGAAGGGACATACTTGCCTTGTACTGGAGCTAAGTCAGAAAGCATTAAGTTTCTCACTGTGAAGTAGAATGTTAGCTGTAGTTTTTGTTGTTGTTGCTGATATTCTTTATCAACTTGGTATTCTTTATCATTTCCTAGTTTACTGAGAGTTTTTATCGTGAATGGGTGTTTGATTTTGTCAAAATGTTTTTTTGCATCTATTGATTTGATCAATGGATTTTTCTTTTTTAGTCTATTAATATGATAGATTACATTGATTGATTTTCAATAGTTGAAACAACCTTTCATACCTGGGATTTTCTAATAGTTTATTGAGGATTTTTCCATCTTTGTTCATGAGAAATATTGGTCTGTAGTTTTTTTTTTTTTTTTTGGCCTTGCCATGTGGCATGCAGCATCTTAGTTCCCTGACCAGGGATCGAACTTGTGCAACCTGCCATGGAAGTGCAGAGTCTTAACCACTGGACTGCCAGGGCAGTCTCTTGTCTGTAGTTTTAATTTTATGTTTTATTCTTTCTTTTCTTTAAGAATTTAACATTGCATACTGCTTAAATCTGTCCTTGTATTTTATATTTCTCCATATATTCACTTGCAAGTCTTTCTTTTAAAGAAGCATTTCTCAATTTACCTTTGCAGAGTGAGAGAAAAGCAAGCGAAGGAGCCAAACTACTTGCTGAAATCTGAAGTAGAAGAAGAAAAGCAAGACAAATAAATTAAAAAAAAAACCCAAAAAACAGTATATCTGTATAGATTAAGGCCTGCTTTACTCACAAGAGCAGTTTTTGGTTTTTGTTTTGTTTTGTTTTTTGTTTTTCTGTTTTTTTTTTTGTGGTACACTGGCCTCTCACTGTTGTGGCCTCTCCTGTTGCAGAGCACAGGGTCCGGATGCACAGCCCCAGTGGCTATAGCTCACAGACCCAGCCACTCCGTGGCATGTGAGATCTTCCTGGATGGGGGCATGAACCCGTGTACTCTGCATCATCAGGCAGACTCTCAATCACTGCATCACCAGGGAAAACTTAGTTATTTTTAATATTATCACTTTTTTAACTTTTATGATGGGATGAAATTAATTTACATACCACCAAAACATTATTAGGATATTCTTAATTTGACTATATATTTACCATTACCAGTGAGTTTTATTTGTTTTTATGGTGTTAGTTAACATCCTTTTATTTCAACTTTAGCATTTCTTGTAAGAAAGATCTAGTGATGAACTGGGTGATTGGGACTGATATATATGCACTACTATGTATAAAATAGATAACTAATAAGAACCTGCTGTATAAAAAGTAAAATAAAATTCAAAAATTAAAAAAAAAAGAAGATAGGTCTAGTGATGAAATCCCTTAGCTTTTGTTTATCTAGTGTTTTTATTTCTCCTTCATTTCTGAAGGAGAGTTTACCAGTATTCTTGGTTAGCAGCTGTGTTTTTCTCTTTTTTTTTCTTCATCACTTTAGATACATTATCCCACTCTCTCCTGGCCTGCAAGATTTCTGCTGAGAGATCCACTTGTGGGGATTCTTGGATGTGATGTGTCACTTTTCTCTTGCTGCTTTCAAAATCATTTTCTTGTCTTTCACTTTTGACATTTTGATTATAAGATGTCTCAGAGTAATCTTCTTTGGGTTGATCTTGCTTAAGGTCCTTGAGCTTTTTGTAGCTGGATGCCCATTTCTCTCCCAAGATTTGGGAATTTTCAGCTATTATTTCTCTAAATAAACATTCTGTCTTCTTCTCTCTCTTCTTCTCCTTCTAGGACTTCCATAATGTGAATGTTTGCTCTCTTGTTGGTCTCCCATAATTCATGCAGGTATTTTTCACTCTTTTCTGTTCTTTATTTTTTTTCCATATTTGTTTCTCTAACTGGTTAATTTCAAATTATATGTCTTCAGGTTCACTAATTCTTTCCTCTGCATGATCAAGTCTGTAGTTGAAGCTCTCTGTTGAATTTTTTGATTGTATGATCATATTCTTCAGTTTCAGAATTTCTTTGTTCCTCTTTTTCATGGTTTTCTTTATTAAACATCTCATTTCATATTTGCATTATTTACTTAATTTCATTTAGTTGTCTTTTTTTCATTTCATTGAATGTCTTTAATAAAATTATTTTGAAATATTCATCAGGAAAATTGTTGATCTCCATTCCTTTGGAACCTGTTCCTGGAGCTTTATTAGTTTCTTTTGGTCATGTCATATTTGCCTGATCTTTCACGATCTATGTAATTTGCATTGTAATCTATGCATTTGAAGGAACAAAGACCTC
>NW_006790317.1:335737-336448 GCF_000442215.2 Lipotes vexillifer | reverse complement strand
CAGCAGGTAAAGTCTTTCCTGTTTGCTCCCCAAGCTGATGGAATTACCTCTGGAGCTACAGTCTTGCAGGTTTGGAGTCAGTTAAGAGGCTTTCACTAGGCCTGCACTGGGGTCCATAGTCGGTGAGCTAGTTAACATGGGCTTGGGTGAGCATGGATCCTGTCTGGTCCGTTTGCTGGATGGGACCACCTTCAGCATCTTGCTAAGTAGGGTGGGCCTGGGACAAGGCTTTACTTCAGGGTCCACAGTTGGGTCTTCAGACAATGGACCTATTCCCTGGTGCATGGCAGTTATGACCCCCACCAGGTCTCTGGAATGGCTGTTGCCCAAGAGCTATTTAAGGTTCACAGGCAAGACTGAGGTCTACAGATCCAGCTCTACAGGCATGAATGACATGTCTCCTACTAGATTCCTAGGTGGGTTGGACTGGTGCCTGACTGTGATTGGAGGGGCTGGAGCAGGATCTCCAGGAGCACAGATGACAGTGTCTCTCACTGGTTCTCTTGCCAGTGGTATTGATAAGGGACTGTGGCTACAAGGGGCTGGGCATGAGTATAAGACTCTTTCAGCATCTTAGGGAGCACAGATGGGAGTGTTTCTTCCAGGATCCCAGGACTAGCAGGCCTGATGGCAGACTGTGCTTTTGAAGTGTTTGTAGCCAAATACAGGGCCCTTCAGGATCTACAGCGGTACAGCCAGAAGTGTCTCCTG
>NW_006790317.1:176289-335726 GCF_000442215.2 Lipotes vexillifer | reverse complement strand
CCTGCTGAATTTTTGTGCTAGCAGGGCTGTTCACAGACTGCAGTTGGGATGATCTATAGGGTTCTTTCAGAATCTCTGGGGTTACCAATGGACATGTCTCTCACTGGTACCCTAAACCTCAGGACTTATGTCAGATTGTGGCTGTCAGGAGTCTAAAGCCACTTATAGGGTTTTTTCAGGATCTCTGGGGACATAGGAGTTTCTCCAGCCTGGTTCCAGTAGGGCTACTTGAGGACAGTGACTGAGAGGGGGCTGGAGTCATGTACAGGACACTCTCAGGGTCTCTGGGGGCACAAATGGGCATGCCTCCTGCTGGTTCCTTGCTCCAGCAGACTGTTCACAGACTGTGGCTGGAATGGGCTGGGGCTCAGTTAAAGGCCCCATTCAGGCTCTACAGTCTGACTGAGTTTGGTGAACTTACCTCCAAGGCTCTCAGACCATGGTTGAAAGTGACTGGAGCTGGCTCCCAGGCCATTTCAGAGACCACAGCCCAGACAGAGTTCTGGAAGTCTGTTACCTGATACATGTTGGGTATGAATCCTCCAGGTTTCTTGGTATATGTCGCTGGTGACAGGACCAAAGCTACATGGGGCTGTAGCTGATTCCCCAGGGGTTTGGAGCTGTTTTGAGGTCTCCAGTGAGGACCATGGTTTGTGGGTCTGTACTTTGGTGTGAGCCTGCCCTCCCAAGATGTCTCTCCTTGGTCTTGGGATGCACCTGGGTTTCACAGTCTCTGACCTGAGTCCCAGAGCTCCCACATCAGGACTTTTGCCTGTGGATGGATGCCAAATTGTTGTTATAAAGAATTATCCCAATCATCTATCCACTCATCCTTTCTTCAGAAGAGCTTGCTTTCAGGAGTATGAATTGCTCAAACATTTACGAACAATGGATCCACAAAATTTTTCACTCAACCCCTTGTTTTCTCTTGGGAAAAAGTAAAAGATTTTCCAGAGTATAAATGGGACTGGGAAATTAGGAGAATTTTTCCAAAAAAACTTTTCACAAGAATAAATGGGTATCATAAAACTTGCTTAGTTTATATTTTTATCCTCATTGCTTAGCATCACTATGGAAAAATATATAGTAATTAAGGAATTGTTGATTGATAACCTACTATGTACAGGTGCCTTTCTAAGGGCTGTGGCATAAAATGAGATAGATCTCCACTCTTGTGGTTTACTTTCTAGCAGGGGAAGTTGGACAGCAACAATAAAATAAATACATGGTATGAATAAATAAACAAACAAGTAAAACTATATAGTATATTTTAAAGAGACAAATGTGATGGAATAGGAAAATAAAATCATAGAGCAGGGAAAAGTCATGAAAAGCCCAACTGAAATTTTAAATAAAGTGGTTGGTTACTGTTAGCCTCCCAGGGAAGATGACACTTGATGATTAACTTCAGGAAGGTGAAGAAGCAAGTCATGATGATATCTGGGGAGAGAGCTTTCCCAGTGGAGCAACTATCCAGTGCAAAAGCCCTAAGGCAGAAGTGTGCCTGGCACTTTCCAGGAACAATAAGGAAGGATGCGTGACCAGCGGAAGTGCCACTAGAATGGCAGAGGATGTCAAAGAGTTGATGGGTGTCTAGGTAACACATGACTCTTAAACCAAATTGAGGAATTTGGTCCCTACTCTGAGTTAAATGGGAAGCCATTGCAGAGTTTTGAAAGAGGAGTGGTGACCTGTATATTTAAGTTTTAAAAGTATCACTGTGGCCGCTGTGTTGGAAATGCCTTGTGTGTGATATGGGGGGTGTGGAAGGAGAGTTGAGACCAGTTAGAAGGCCAAGGTGGTGTTTCAGATGAGACAGTGATAGCCATGATCAGAGAAGGGACCCGGATCACAGACTAGGTAGAGCAGGGGAAATCAATTCTGGATGTATTTTGATGAAAGAAGTGACATTTCCTATCAGTCTTGGATTTGGAGCGCCAGAGAAAATGATGGGTGAAAAGCTGTGAGCATGAACAATTACATGAATGAAGGAATCGGGCACAGGCTTGGGGAAAGCTGGTGGGGGAAGCAGTGCTGGGATAAGATCAGAGTGACTCTTTGCACATGTTGTGTTTGAGACATCACACAGACATCCAAGTGGCAGTTTCAAGCAAACAGATAGACCCAGGGCAGCATTTCAGGGAGAAGTCTGGAACTGAGGTACAGATTTGTCAGACAGTAAATATCTCTTAAATATGACTTTGGTATTAGGAAGAGAAGGAAAAAAATCTAGATTAGTAGATTCAGGAGGAGATCCACATTTAAGCTCCATCATGTCTCAAAACAAAAGTTCATAAGAGTAAATGTACATGGGAAGTAAAGTAGATTAAGAAACATTCTTCTTGATTTCACAGTTGGTTCCTATCTTCTTATACTTACCTTAAAAATATTTAAGATATATTTATAGTAATATATTTGATAGTACATGCCTTAATATATTTATTGAAATATTTCAAGAAAAAATTTTAATAAATGAGTAACAACTTGCTTTTCAGAACTTCCAAATGACAGTTATTTTCACCCATGAGTAACCTGGATATATAAGTGGATTTGAGTTTGGTTGTTATTATCATATTACTTCCTTCAACAGTAGCTTTCTAATTCAAACTATATTTTCTCCTCTATCAATTATATATTATGAGACCATAAATACAGAGTTTATTTCTTTAGAAAAAGTAATCTAATATGAAGTGCCTCCTGCCACTAAATCTGGTGAGAAATGTTGCACATGGTGAGCTTAAAGGAACTGAGAGGAAGTGAGAAAACATGGTAGACACAGGCTTGTGGCACTGTACAATTTTTAATCTGCTGATATATCATTGGATTGCAAAAGTGGAAAACTAAAAACTGAAAGTGTTTTTCCTGTTATAGTGCTGCCAATTCTGTACTTCAATCTGGATATATCCGTGAACATAGAGGACTGAAGATTTGCACAGCTGGAAAACGTGGACCTCAGGAAGCAGAAACTCCTTTTGAAATCATACACCTTCATTTCCCTTACAGTGGTGAGGGTCTGCCCTGCCATACGCCACTGTCAGGTAGTTTCCAAGTCAGAGAAGTAAGAGGACTTCTAATCGCAGCTCCAATCATTCCCTGTACTGTGCCTCAGTGACCCCAGAGCTGAGTGATGGTAAGTAGCTAGAGCCAGGAAAAAACAAAAGAGCTGAGCACATTTTGTCATGAAAGGCAAACTCATCCAAGGAAAACTCTTGCTGGTGGTGACATTCCTTTCTGTGCAGAGCAGGTGTGCCTGATTTCTGAAAAGGGCTTAGTGCTTGAAATTTTCTTTGAGCAGAATGTTTGAAATCATGCAAGTTTGAGTGGCAAGTAAGGCAAAACCATTCCCCACATGTAGAAAAATCAGCAGAAGCTTTCAGACATATAACCACACAGCTGGGATTCTTTTTAATCAGTGTGTCAAGCTATTACTTAGAACACTGAAGATGTGGTTTTGCTTCCTGCTATGTTTCTCTGAAAAGCATTGAAAAGAATTGACTGGCTGCATTCAAAATATGGAGAGAAACATGAAAACTGGTACATACTATTCAATCAGGAATTTCTCTACTTTTGTTAAAACTTCAGACTTTATCATTAGCTAAATTACAGTTAAAACACTGCCACTTAAGTAAATCACTGAGGTTGTTAAGGAACTTATGTGACACATAGACACTGGAGACACTGCAAAATAGCATGGTGGACAGAATACAGTGTTTTTTGGTCACAGAAGTTGGATAGTAGAACTTGCTGCACGACTTTCTAGGTAAAAGAAATGAATTTCACCAAATTTAAATGGACATAATGAGAATACAGACAAAAGAGCATAGATATATTATAATGAGTAAGTGAGAAAAAGTTTGTGAATATTGCTTTACTGAATATTGAGAAAATGTGATTTCTCGCACCCATTAGGAAGACTTCTAAAATAAATGTCAGTAAGGATGTGGAAAAATTGGAAGCTTGTGCTCTGTTGATGGGAATGTAAATTGGTGCAGTTTCTGTGGAAAACAGTATGGATATTCCTTAAAAGATTAAAAATAAAACTACCATATGATTTAGCAATCCCACTTACTTCTGAGTATATTGCCCAAAATAATTGATAGAAGGGTCTTATAAAGGCATTTTTTACACATCCATTTTCATAGTAGCATTGTCAGAGTAGCTAAAATGCGGAAGCAACCCAGGTGTCCAATGACGGATAAATGGATGAGCAAAATATGACATCTACATACAATGGAATATGATTCAGCCTTAAAAAGGAAGGGAATTTTGCCATATGCTACAACATGGATGAACTTTGAGGGCATTATGCTAAGTGAAATAAGCCAGTGACAAAAAGACAAATATTGTACGATTCCACTTACATGAGTGGCAAATACATAGAGACAAAAATAGACTGAAGAGCCAAAATAGAATGATGGTTGCCAGGCACTGGAAGGACGGGTTCATGGGGAGTTATTGTTTAATGAGTATAGAGTTTCAGTTTGGCAAGAAGAACAGTACTGAAGATGGACCGTGATGGTGGTTACAAAATAATATGCATGTACTTAGTACCACTGAGGGCTACACTTGAAATGGTTAAGATGGTAAATTTTAAGTTATGTGTATTTTACCACAATAAAAATTGGAAACTTTTGTAATATTTTATTAACATCACAGTTATTATTGTGGGTCATTCTGAAGAAAGTCATGGAGTTTATCACTGAAAATCGGAACCAACACATTGTTGTCAGAAAGTATTAAGAAAGGTCACAGGCTTTGAGGCATACACAAGCAGGATTCAAAAAACCAAAGATAAGTGGGTGGAGAATTAATTGATGACTGTGGTCCCAACTATATTTGCTGGGACAAGATCAGGGTGAGGGAAAAAGAAACATGGTGGACATTTTTATTTTATTTTATTTTATTTATTTATTTTATTTTTTGCGTATGCGGGCCTCTCACTGTTGTGGTCTCTCCCATTGCGGAGCACAGGCTCCAGACGCGCAGGTTCAGCGGCCATGGCTCAGGGGCCCAGCCACTCCGCGGCATGTGGGATCTTCCTGAACCGGGGCACGAACCCATTTCCCCTGCATCAGCAGGCAGACTCTCAACCACTGCACCACCAGGGAAGCCTGGTGGACATTTTTTTATCCATACAAAAGATAAACTAAAAGATTGAACCTATGAGTAAGGAATTCCTAGTATGTTTATTTTAGAAATAGCTGTACGCTCTCTACTAAGTAAATTTAATTTTCTTTTAAGCTATTGTGCAGAATAGTATAACATATACATGGTAAAAAATTAAGTAGATATACAGGGAAATAGAGGGAAAAGTATGCTTTCCTCTTCATTTCTTCCAAAAAAAAAAAAAACTGTTACAGCTAAATGGATTTTAAAATATAGTTATTACTTTATTTTTTTTTTGTTTGTCATAGCCTGTTAAAAATATTTGAAAAGAATCTCATTCACAGATAACATAATGTATAAAGCATATAAAAGAGCCATGATAGCCCTACACAAAAAACAAAACAATAACAACAAATATTCAAACCAAAATACTACAAAACTCTACTAAAATTTAGTAAATACTAATACATAGAGATGAATAGAAAGTTATTCCTCATACTTTAATTGAAATGATAATTAAAACTATAAGATATAAATATGTAAATGCTATATTCTATTGAATAGAATAGAAACAAGACCCATGGCTGCCCACATTCTACTCAGGGAGATTACACAATTGTGTGGATCACTGGGAATCACCTTGGGGTGCATCTGCCACACCTGGAAGGGCATATACTATGAAATTAAATGAAACAAACAATACAACTTGTGCATATAGAATAATGTCAACCATAAACACATATTTATCAGACAATGTCTTGGGCTGAAATAAATCCACCACCAAATTTTAAGAAATGGTAATACATCATTTTTTACTTAAAAATTCCTTAAAACAGAAAGGAGCACATTCTAGAAGTAGTGAGGTGAGTTTTAGCTAAAACAAACAAAGGAATAGCTAATTGTTATTAAATGTAACCAGAAAACTTAAATGTACCATATTTTTATTTTATCCTCATATACTTAGCACAGCCTCCAGACTTTGATTTCAGGATTCTGTATTACATAATGAAATTTTCACTTACCACATATTAAATTCAGTTTCAGAGACAACTTAATATCAGAGGAATTTACATATGTCCAAGGTTTTCCAGTGACCTGATCCCCCTTTTAAATTTAAATTCCCATAACTAAAGAAATGGACGTTTCAAATCCAAGGTGAGTTATCAGAATACTTGAAAATTTTCCTGACTACCCTTCTTCTTTGCTAAATATTTCTTTTGGTATCAGCTATCATACCAGATGTGAATGTAAAACATTTTTTTAAAAATAGATCTTTATTGGAATATAATTGCCTCACAATACTGTCTTAGTTTCTGTTGTCCAACAAAGTGAATCAGGCAAAAGGTTAAATGATCTTCAGACTCTAGCAATAAGATCATCCAAATAAGCAGCAGAAGTAAAGCAAGAAACAAACAAGCAAAACGTTGACATTTTATTTTGGGGGGCAGGGCGGGGGAAGTATTCCATGGGAAGTTTCTATGAGTTCTGCCCAGGAACACACCATGTGAGGCAGTGAAGCTGTTCTCATCAATCTTGAATCAACCTTTTTATTAATTCCAATCATTGCAGATAATTTTTTGAAAAATGCAATGAAAATTAAAATATCAAAGACATATAAAAGTCCTGTTTTTAATATTAGAACAAACATAACATTACTTGTTCATAATTTCTAAGTTTCTATAAAATTTTCTAAATGGTTACTCTGAATTTTGTTCCTTCTCTAATCATGAACTGGTTACAAAATTTGGTGGATCTAAATCCCTGTGCAGACAAAATTATGAAGAGCAATGATACTGGAAAAATCTTCTTGATATAATTGCTAAAATTTATATAATAGAGATTTTATAGAGCTATTTATTATAATGTTCCTTAAGGTAGGTATAGAATAATGCCAAATTAAATTTTAATAGCATACATTCTGTGAAGGACTAAATGTCCAAAGAAGCAACTTTTTAATGATATAGATTTAATCTAAGGATAAACTTTAGAATAGTTGAGAAAATGTTTCACTATACATTTATGCCAGAAAATTGTCTACAAGGGCTTCCCTGGTGGCGCAGTGGTTGAGAGTCTGCCTGCCGATGCAGGGGACACGGGTTCGTGCCCCAGTCTGGGAAGATCCCACATGCCGCGGAGTGGTTGGGCCCGTGAGCCATGGCCGCTGAACCTGCGCGTCCGGAGCCTGTGCTCCGCAAAGGGAGAGGCCACAACAGTGAGAGGCCAGCATACTGCAAAAACAAACAAACAAACAAACAAACAAACAAACAAACAAAAAAAGAAAATTGTCCACAAATTTTATTTCTCCAAACATATTATAATAATGATTGAGGAGCAGGCAGATATTTTAAGGTTATGCTTTCTCTAAAGATCCTGCTTCATGTAGATTAATATGTATTTTCAAACAGTCACAGTCTGAAGTTCTAACATTCTTTTGAAAATCAAGCTACATTAATAACCATATTCCTAAACAGAGAGCCACTTTACTTTAAAGAATGGATTTAAGGGAAAGAATATGATTTCATTCTAAGGGTACAGTACAAGGTTGTCTCTAATAATTCGAAAATAATGATTGAAGAACTGAAATTCTGCATTATTGAATTTTCAATATTGCAATTGATAACTTTTGATTAAGATTGCCCATTGCAGTCAAACACGCATAAAGTAAACTGAATTAAAACTATAGACATTGTTGCTAAGTAATTTCACTTTTTGGTGAACCCCAAGATGAATTATTTGATACATTTACTCTCAGATAACTTATAGATTTTATATAGTTTATGCACTTGTTGGAAAAATGCCAATTAAATATTGGATGACATCTGCCAAAATAAGTATTTTGGTTTAAATATACTTGACACTGTGCCATTTTGCCATTCTGTTTGCAACTGATGAGGCTGTAGAGCTAATTGTCTGTTGAGTCCACTTTGACAGTATGAAAATAAAACCTTATACTTAGCACTGAAGAAAATCCATATAATTTTCTACCTCACAGCAGGAAGGGGTGCTTTAAGTTCATTCAAAACTGAGTTTAAACAATTAAGGTAGGTTTAAGCCATTAAAATATGTAGATATAATAAAGTAGGGTACAATGCACTATGTTAAAAATATTAACTGATGTATTTTGAAACTATTAATTTTGACCCTTTTTATTAAATACAAGTTCTATGACTATATAAAAATAATTTAGGGATCATGTTGACTTATTACATCTTTCCCTGTATCAATCTGTGTCCACAGAATTAAAGTTTGAATGATGAATGCATATTTTGATCTTACAAAAATGCTAGGATTAGATGCTGAAAAATGATGGGAAGTATAACTATATTCCATTAAAGAATAGCCATGCCCTGGTCCTCCTGCTCTATGTGATTAATTGTGACCTCAAAACCCACACATGCAATCTGTGGAGGATTAGACTGGCATGCATTTTAGTGTGAGTAAAATAATGGGTGCTCAACTGAGAGTGAAATTTGTAAGTTTTCTATTTCAAAAATGGGATAGATGCCATTTTATGTCCAGCTAGTTGTGACAATGCCCTTGGTGTACTAAGGCCACACCAGTATGAAATTAAAGGACTCTGCCAGTCGGGCTTCCCTGGTGGCACAGTGATTAAGAATCTTCCTACCAATGCAGGGGACATGGGTTTGAGCCCTGGTCTGGGAAGATCCCACATGCTGCGGAGCAACTAAGCCTGTACACCACAACTACTGAGCCTGTGCTTTAGAGCCCATGAGTCACAACTACTGAGCCTTCCTGCTGCAACTACTGAAGTCCACCCACCTAGAGCCTGTGCTCCACAACAAGAGAAGCCACTGCAGTGAGAAGCCTGCGCACCGCAACAAAGACCCAACACAGCCAAAAATAAATAAATAAATAAATTTATAAATTTATAAAAAAAAAGAGAGGAGGACTCTGCCAGTCATAATAGACTTTTGGATGGGAGAAAGTGCTTCATGAACTCTATTTTAGAGGAGCGGTTTTCATTTATTTGTGTGCATATTTATTTACTTGATTAAGTGATTAGTGATATGCAACAGGAGAATTAAAGTCTTCTGAATTTCCCTTAAATTTTAAAGTTGAGAAACAATGTTTCCCATGTCTTAATCATCATCTATTTTACATGCTAACTTTTCATTTGGTTAGATTCAACAATCTGGCCTTGGGAAGGAGCAGGTGACATTAGGTATCCCTAATGTTTCCTTAGGGATAATTACTACTATTTTGCAAAGCTATCATCTGGGACTTGACTTAGTTAAGACTAGGTTGTCAACAAAGCAGAGACCAAGGCTATCATTGAGAACTACACTCCCAGGTAGCAGGAGAGAGGGACAGATTGAGGCAGAAAAGGAGAGAACTCATCCTGGAACGTATTATCCAGCTACTAACTGCTAAGTGAAACTGATCATTGGTTCCACAGCACATTTTGAGACACCTCATTAAAGGCATCCTGAGATCTTGAATGGTGGTAGGAAAAAAGGAGAATTTATTCACCTCTCCCATCTCCTGTTGATCAAATATTTTCCCCATGGACTAACTCCAGTCACAAATGCATGAAAACCTAGCAGAGAGTTCCTAACATTCACACCAAAAAAGAAGCCACTGCTGGAGCTGGTCACTAGAGCAATGGCTGAAACTAGAAACTTGAAAGGAAGATAATTTCAGGTTTTCATGAGAAGCCGCTCATGCAACCATACAAGAATTATCAAATGTAAAGCTAGCAATAAAAGATAAAATACAAAGTAACCGTTAATAAATTATTTCATTTTAAATATGTTTTTAGTTTTAGTTATGCTACAGTTTTCTGTAAATATAGTGCCTTCTTATTAGATTATAAGGAAAAAACTAAAACTATCATTTTCACATGTGACATTTTATAGGTTAAAGAAAGTCCCAAAGAATCTTCAAATAACCCCTGGCACTAATAAGTCAGCATAACTTGGTCAAGGGTAAAGTATTAATATACCCACATATCAGTAATAACAACTGGAATTTGAATTTGAAAGAAAATAAAAACACTTAAAATAGTATAAAAAAAGGAGGAAGACTTAGTTCTTCACTAATTTTAACAAATCCACCATACTAATGTTAGTACTAGTGAAAACTGTGTGTGGGGAATATGTGAACTCATTATCTTTCCAATTATTCCTTAAAAATGTTCTAAAATTAATATATATGTGTATATATATATTTAAGATAATGGTAGAAAATATACCCATTATGTGAAGTGGGCCAGGATTTCCAGGTGGTAGAGCAGGAATTATTGCCAGTTTGGGGGCATTTAGTCAATGTTATGAAACTTTATAAGATGCTTGATTCCTCATCTCTAAAAGGATGTGATTATCTATAAAACCTGAATTATTGCTTCTATCTTTAATGTGTGAAAATGTTTTACAGTCTCAACAAGTCCTGTTACTATTCAGTTTACTAAACAATAATCTTAGTGTAGAGCTTTGAAATACTATAATATACTTTTGAACATATGGTACATTCTTAGTGGTTGGGTTGTCTGGGAGTTGAAGATTAGCAGAGGAAGGTCACGGATTAAGCAAAAAAATAATTGAAACAAAACTAAGCCTACACACAATAATTTCCCCCTTGGCTATGTCTTCATTCTGTTTTCTATATAATACAGCACATACATTTCAATGCTGCACACATTTGTTTTTATTTTTCCCAGTTAGCCACTATCTTTTCTTCTTTTCATAAATGCTCTTCCTTGACTTGGTTTCATTCTATTTTGTGCAAGGAAATGTTAAATATTAACATTATTTAGAGTTCAAGCTGAGTTTCTTAAATCCCACTCCATTGTTTGAGTTTGATTCACCATCCAGAAGTCCCATTCAAGCACTGTTCCATTCAGACAGCTTGAAAGGAAGCATTGCTCCTTCAGTTCAGATGTGAGGACAAATGGGCTTTTCCTCTTCAAGTGCCAGCTGGACACAACTGGACAGCTTGAAGTTGTCTGTCAAGTTTATTTTATGCAGAGATTTTATTTCTTATTGTCTCCAGTTTCAGTGGGCTGTACTCCCTTGTTGTATATAAACATTAATACAGTACACCACTTTTATAGCTGTCATGATTTACCTTCATGCCTCAGTTGGAAAGGCAAGCTGTTTGAAATCCCTACTCCCCCTAACACTCCACATTCTACCAACACTCCAGCTCACACATATTTCTTCTAGACAGTCAACTTTTGATATTATTTTTAAATTAATTTTGATTATCACAGATTTTGCTTTTATTTGGGCATTGTAATGTTAGGTGTATTGTACTAAATATCTCTTCGCTTCTGCCTTACAATTTGTGCACAGACAGGTAAATACTCACCATTGCCAGAGAATGTTACAAATCATTTTTCTCACTGATCTGCCTTCCAGTTCATAAAAAAGCAGCCTCAGGTGGGCATGGGGTAACCCAGTCTCTTCCTCTGGTCTTCCTCCCGGCTCTCCAGTTTGCTCCTCTGGCCTCCATTCCAATCTCCTGGATGTCATGTGGGCTATGGCCTAAAATATTAGCCTTTTAAAGCTCCACCGTGGGAAGAATCATACCATCTTGCATAAGGATTAATCACAGGTATTTGGACACTTTAAAGTTCAGATCTATTAGTCAAACTTATTTCTTTTTGGTACTTATTAAACAAAAACCCATCAAACATAAATTTTGATTCAAGTTGATGTTTACTGGTCAACTCTCTCATTAGGCATAAAGAAAAAAAAAACAAAAAAAACAAGGTCAATGTGTACCCCTGCTCATGGAATATATTCTAGTGTACATATACTTAAATGCTTAAACATGATTTAAGCATTTAGAAATTCATAAAATATATCGGTTATTTTACATCATAACATCGATCAGGAATAAAGCAGCTCAAGAAAACTCCTGAAAATATCATGGGGCTCTCACTTCAAACTCAGCAGTATTACTGTCTGATGCTCCATCTCAGTTGCTTAAGGATAACTGAATGGCTCTGCCACAGAGTTTACAAAACGTACAAGCTAGCTAATTCACGTCCACCCCTGTGATTCTTGAGGATACATCTGATTGTTATAATCTAGATGAAGTGTAAAACCCTGACCATTATGGAGTCAGGAAAACTTGGCTTTTATTTTCAGATTCTTAAAGCAGAATATCATTCCAATGCTTCAGAAGGATCTCATCAAATCTTTAACTCCAAATACAGTGGGGGTGAGAGCCTGAATTTTGCTGGAATTTTGGTAGATAAGTGTATGTAAGTTAACATAATTATTATGATTTCTCACAATTTTGAATTGTTTTTATTCATATAACTTAATTCATTTCTAATGTCAAGTATATTTAAAAGCTGCAGTAGGCTTTGTTATTGATTATTACAAGTAGAGAAGAAAAAAGACATGACAAACAAAAGAGAGACATACATTCACAAAATGTGTGAAATCGTAGATATAGTTGTTAGGAGAATAATATCTATTGTACGTATAGACTGTTACATATTTTGAAAATTGATCGAGAAAAAAAGGGCTTTTTGAAATAGCTTGAAGCTCTTTTCTGTCAGGTGCTCTAAGTGTTTACAAGTGGTACCACTCATTGTGATGTCCAGAGGAGATTGTTTCGGGAAATGGGAATTGATATGATGAAATGGGATAAAATGTATTGTACTCAATTTTCATTTCATAGCCGTTATCCAAGCTGGGTAACAGAGATTCTAAAAAGGTGGAGAGGAGAAGTCTGGGCTATGACAAATGGGCCCAATTTTTTTAAAACACACTGTGCTCCTGAAGCCAGCAGCCAGGAAGACCAGTGCCTCCCTCACAGATCACATACTATCAATTCCATTACGTTGGATGCAGTTTTAATCAGTATTTGAAACCTTTCTGGAAAGTTTCTACCCGGCCAAAGAAATAGCTAACTGTGAAAATCTGATGCAATAATTAAGTTTCTGATCAAAAATGATACATTGGTTCTCCACATAGATGACTCTGAGTGAGTCTTAAGGAATGGTAGAATTTGGATGAAGCCAATATATATAACCGTTGAAGAAAACATCACTGATCGTGGACTAGGAGAAAGGAGTCTGTACTTCTCAATATTGCCAAAGGTATTGTCACAATTTAAAAAATAAATCTATGTATTTAAGAGTTCTGTCAATGCTATGGCTTTAAGAAAAATGTTGTGTTGCAGATTGCAAAGGGCCTACTCAAATGAATAGTGTAAGAGTTGAACCCAGAAGCATTTTATTAACCCCCTCACAAGTACCACCACCACCACCACCACTACCACCACACACACACACACACACACACACACAGAACTATTTTCTTTTTTACCAAAATGGTAGGATTTAAAAGCATTTATATTTTTAAAACTAATACTCTTTCTTTTAATTTTACATCAATAGTAAAAAGTTGTCTTGGCCCATCTAAAAATAAGAACAATAACACAGGAACAAAGCTCCAATGCTTGAGCCAATAGATCACATGCTGACCTGACCACCATGTGTTCTCCATAAAAATCCTGTCTTAGTGTAGGGATGCAATTGAGCTATGTAATTTACCTGCAAGTTCAGAAATGCAAATGAGATAACAGAGATTAAAATGTTACCTAAGGACAACAAAAGATAAAATATTGCTATGTTAAAGCAAACACAAAATTATTGATGAAACGATCTTCAAAAAACTCTTGTACATTAATCAATGCTATCCCACCACCAATATGTACAAAAGAGTAAGTATTCCTTAGCATACTGTATTCTACATTATATGTGTTTGATTTGAGTAGGAAAGTATAGCAGAAAGTGCTGGAAAAAACAGATTACTCCATTCACATATTAGCCATTTCTGAACATCTTCCATGTGTCAAATATTTGGGAGAAAATCATGGAAAATAAGACATGATCATTTCTATGAGACTGTTATCTCCTGTAGGTGTTGGCAGAAATTTTAAAATTTCAATTAAAATGTGATAAAGTTTTGCCCACTTGCAGAAAATAAATTGTGTAAAATTATTCAAGTTTTTACACTGAAGTTCTCACCAGTATGATGGAAATTCAGCATTCAGGCCTTCTTGTGATGGAGGGATGAGTATGCACTCAGGTTACACACCTGCCACACACACATACACAGAGCTTCATGGGGTTCCATATTCTTACAACACATGGTTTAACATTTAAAAAAACAAACTTCCTGAGAATTCTGCTGGTTGTTGTTGTCTAAGAAGATGATAACCTAGCAGTGTTTTTCAACTCATTGTCAGAACTTTTTCAAAAAGTTAGATCACCAAATTGTTATATTGAATAAAGAATTATATTTATGAATTATATTTATAAAATGTTGATATGATAGGAAGTTAATAAAGAAAAACTACTAATTAGTTATAATCAAATTTTAAATTTTATCCAATTGTCATAAAGATGCAAATTAGGAAAAGTTTAATCAATGTATAACAAAGTCGTGACAAGATATTTCATATATCAAATATGTGTTAAGCACCTATTTTTTGTTTTGAAAAATTCAGAGTCTATGGATAGATAGTAATTGTGTCATAGGAACTAGTCTGAAGAAATGCACAGTATAACAGAGAAGAGAAGATGAAAAATCTAAGATTATACAGTGTTATAATATCCCTATAATAAATGATTATCAGGGAGGCTTTTTTATTTTTTATTTTTATTTTTATATTTTTTTCCTCAGAGGAAGAGTATCCAAATCCAGTAGAACTTGTGATTCAAGGAATGACAAAAGGGCTAATGTTTGAGAAAGGTCCTGAAAATATTTTGGAATTGGAAAAATGGAAAATAATGGAAAGAATAGAATAAAAATCAATTGAAATTTGAAGAGTAAAACTAGTTGATAAGCATGGAGTAATAACTCAATGAAAGGCCATGATAAAGGTGCAAATGGTGAAGGTGTCAAAGGCATGGAGTCACTGTATAGTAAGTAAAATAATCAGAATTTACTCTAGAAGATAATTTGATAATATTGAAGGATTTGATCAGGGATGTGACATTATTAGGTAGATATTAGAAAATTCATTCTAGTTGAAGCATGAAGTATGGGCTAGAGACAATACTTGTTATCTATGGGTTTTTTGATGATAAGCATTCTGATGTGTGAGGTGATATCTCATTGCAATTTTAATTTGTATTGGTCTGATGATTAATGATATTGAGTATCTTTCCAGGTACATGCTAGCCATCTGCATGTTTTGTTTGGAAAATTGTTTATTAAAAACTTCTGCCCATTTTTTTAAAGCTGCGTTGTTTGTTTTTATGATGGTGACTTGTATGAGTTGTTTATATATTGTGGATATTAACTCTTTATTGGTCATATTATTTGCAAATATTTTCTTCCATTCAGTAGGTTGACTTTTTGTTTTGTGGATGGTTTCCTTTGCTGTGCAAAAACTTTTACATTTAATTAGACCCTGTTTGTTTATTTTTGCTTTTATTTTCTTTGCTTTAGGAGAAGATCCAAAAATATTGCTATGATTTATGTCAAAGTGTGTTCTGCCTATGTTTTCCTCTAGGAGTTTTATGATTTTGAGTTGAGGAAGCAGGCAAAAACACCCATCTCCCAGATTCTTCCTGAAAGGAGATTGACTGCATAGTTTACCAACTTTGTCTGGGGGCCTGGCTTCCAATCAGCCTGCATTCAGGTGCTAACTGCGATCTTCCTGGGAGACCAAAAATACTGGTGGGTACTTCCCCCACATTTTCCCTCTGGTTATCTCCAACAAGAAAACCAGGTCTACAGCTTTTCACTGGAAGCAGCTTGTCTACACAGCTAATTAACTTTCAAAACTGCCCCCTGAGAGGTAAGCCCCTGAGTCTCCTGGACCTTATAACCCGTGGGACTTGGCATTTACAAGTTCCACAGGACCATATTAAACAAAAAAGCCATTTTTTAAATGGGTGTGCCAGCACTTCTTAAAGGCTCAGGATGGATGAAACAGGAAAAATTGCTCATCTCCCAATTTCTCCCTAGAAAGGACTTGACTACACACTTCTCTCCTGCTGCCAGAGGGCCTGGCATCTAATCATCCAGAATGTGATTTTGACAAGGATCCTCCAAGGAGCCTAAAAGAGCTGGTTGAGTAAGTCTCTTGTCATTTCCCCATGGCTCATTTCAACAGGTAAGTCTCCAGCTTCTCCTTGCAAGGAACTTGTCCAAATACTTAGCACCCCAGCTACTGTGGCTGCCACCAGGAGGACCAGCTCCCAAATCAGTCCCAACTGAGCAATTGACAGGACTCAGCATTCATGAGTTCACTGGGATAACACAAAACAACAAGGTAGTTCTATTTGGGTTCATAAGCACTTGCAGAGATAATATCCCCATGACTCAACAGAGTGAGTAGGCAAAAACAAAAACAAAACAAAACACCCTTCCTGAGAGGGCCCTGAGAGGGACCAATACTTCATATCTAACATCCTGACTTCCTCAGCTGCTGCCAAAAGATCAAGTTCTAATTAGCCTGCCTCAGGAAGCTGAATGGACAGGGAATTAGTAATCTTCTGGGAGCCTGAACAGGCAAATGTGCCTTTGGGACACTGACGGGTGCACTCTCACTTACTGGGAACTAATAAGAACAAAGATAGCAGCTTGAAAAATCACAAAGATTTCAATGGTAAATAGGAGCTCAGGCTAGCCTGGTTGAAGATGTTCTTCTCTTGTATAGGGTAAATCTTTCAAGGCTGGGAGAGGAGGCTGTTTTATTTTATGCCCAGAAAGGAAGACAAGAGTCAAGGAAAATGAAGAAACAGGGAAATATGTCCCAAACAAAAGAACAAGATAAATCTCCAGAAGCTAACCTTAATGAAATGGAGTTAAGTGATTTACCTGATAAAGAGTTCAAAATAATGGTCATAAAGTTGCTCATCAAGGTCAGGGGAGAAATTTATGGACAAAATGATTTTTCAGCAAATATAGAGAATATTTAAAAGTACCAAAGAGATATTATAGAATGGAAGAATACAATAACTGATCTGAAAACTTCAATAAAGGAGTTCAATAACAGACTAGATCAAGCAGAAGAAAGTGTCAGCAAACTTGGAAACAGGGTAGTGGAAATTGTCCAGTCAGAGCAGTAAAAAGAAAAAGGAAAAGAGTGAAGATAGATTAAAGGACCTTTGGGACATCAAGAAAATCAATAAACAAATCATAGGGGTCTCAGAAGGAGAAGACAGAGACAAAGGGGCAGAAAGCTAGTTCAAAGAAATAATGGCTGGAAAGTTTCTTAACCTGGGGAAAGAAACAGACATCCAGATTCAGGGAACCCAAAAATACCAAATAAAAGGAATACAAAGAGGTCCACACTGAGACACGTTTCAATTAAAGATGAAGAGGGAATCTTTAAAGCAGAAAGAGAAAAGCAACTTGTTACAAAAGGAAACCCCCACAAGACTATCAGTGGAATTTTCTGCAGAAACTGTACAGGACAGAAAGGAGTGGGATGTTATACTCAAAATGTTGAAAGAAAAAAAAAAAAAACACCTCAACTGAAAACACTCTACCCAGCAAAGTTGTCCTTCAGAATTGAGGGAGAGATAAACAGATTCACAGATTAAAAACAGCTAAAGGAGTTCATCACTAGACCTGCCTTACAAGAAATATTATAGGGAGTTCTTTAAGCTGAAATGAAAAAAATGCTAATTAGCAACATGAAAACATATGAAAGTATAAAACTAGCTGGTATAAATAAATATATAGTTAAATTCAGCATACACTAATATTGTAATATTGGTGGATAAATCACTTATGACTCTAATGTAAAGGAAAAAGGACAAAAGCATTAAAAATAACTATGAGTAGAATAATTTGTTAAATGATACACAGTATAAAATGATGTAAGTTGTGACATAAAAAACATAAAATCTGGAGCTTTTGTATATGTTTTAATATTTGAATTTAAGCTGTTATCAGCTAAAAATAAGCTGTTATAGCCATAAGATATTCTAGATAAACCATATGGTAACTAAAACAAAAATCTATAGGAGGTACACAAAAGATAAAGGGAAAGGAATCAAAGCACCCCACTGCAGAAAATCATCAAATAAAATAGGAGGCAGGAAGAGAGGAAGAAAGGAACTACAAAATAATGAGAAAATATTGAATAAAATGGCAATGGTAAACTCACGTCTATCTATAATATTTTTTTAATATATGGAGACTAAATTCTCCAATTAAAAGAGATAGAGTGGCTGAATGGATTAAAAACAAAAACAAACAAACAAGACAAGAACCAACTCTATGATGCCTACAAGAGACTTAATTCAGCTTTAATGACACACATAGAATCAAAATCAAAGAATGGGAAAGATATTCCATGTAAAAAAACAAATAGAGAAAGAGAGTAGGCATAGTTATATTTCCATCAGAAAAAACTCTATACTATAAGATAAAAACTATAACAAGAGAAAAACATCAATATTTAATTACATAATAGTAAAGGGGTTAATTCATCAAGAAGATATAGCAATTGTATGTATTTCTTGACCCAACATCAGAGCACCTAAACATATAAAACAAATATTAATGGATCAGAAGAGAGAAACAGACAGCAATTCAATCATAGCAGAGAGTTTAATATCCAGCTTCCAAAAATGGATAGATTAACCAGACAGGAAATCAATAAGGAAATATTAGACTTAGACTGCATGTTAATTTAGTAGTAAATGGACATAGCAGACATATAGGAAATTTCATCCAACAGCAACAGAATACTATTATTCTCATGCACATGTGGAACATTCTCTGGGATATATCATACATTAGGCCACAAAAGAAGTCTTAACAAATTTAAGGCTATTGAAATTATATCAAGCATATTTTCCAATTACAATAGAATGAAGCTAAAACTCAATTACAAAGGAACTGGAAAATTTACAAATATATGGAGATAAAGCACATGCTCCTGAACAACCAATGGGTCAAAGAAGAAATAAAAAGAAAAATCAAAAACATCTTGAGACAAATGAAAACAGAAACACAACATATCAAAACTTAAGGGATGCCACATCAGTAGTTCTAAGAGGGAATTTTATAGCAATAAATATCTACATTAAAAAAGGAAGATCTCATAGAAACAACTCAGTTAGTAGAAGGAAGGAAATAACAAAGGTCAGAGCAGAAATAAATGAAATAGATGTTAAAAAACAATAGAAAAGATCAATGAAACTAAGAGCTGCTTTTCTGAAAAGATAAACAGAACTGACAAGCCTTTAGCTAGACTAACAGAGAATAAAAGAAAATTCAAATAAATAAAAACATAAATGAAAGAGGAGATATGAGAACTCATAACACAGAAATACTAAGGATCATAAGAGCCTACTATGAACAATTATATGCCAACAAATTGGATATCCTGGAAAAAACAGATAAATTCCTAGAAACAGATAACCTACCAGGACTGAATTATGGTAAAATAGAGCACCTGAACAGACCAATTATTTGTAAGGAGATCAAATTATTAACCAAATTCCTCCCAACTAAGAAAATTCCAGGAGTAGATGGCTTAACTGGTGAATTCTATCAAACATTAAAAAAATTCCAATCTTTCTTAAATTCTTCCAAAAAATTGAAAAGGAGAGAACAGTTTCAAGCTTATTTTATGAGGCATGCATTACTCTGATACCAAACACAGACAAGGACACTACAAGAAAAGAGAACTATAGGCCAATATCTCTAATGAACATAGATGTAGAAATTCTCAACAAATATTAGCAAACTGAATTCAAAAGTACATTCAGAAAATCATACACCATAACCTAGTGAGATTGATTCCAGAATGCAGAATGGTTCAACATAGGCAAATCCATAAATATGATATGGCACATTAATGGAATGAAGGATAAAAATTATATGATCATCCCTGCGGGCTTCCCTGGTGGCGCAGTGCTTGAGGGTCCGCCTGCCGATGCAGGAGACGCGGGTTCATGCCCCGTTTCGGGAGGATCCCACATGCCGCGGAGCGGCTGGGCCCGTGAGCCATGGCCGCTGAGCCTGCGCGTCCGGAGCCTGTGCTCCGCAAATGGGAGAGGCCACGACAGTGAGAGGCCCGCATAACGCAAGGAAAGAAAAAAAAAAAAAAAAAAAAAAATTATATGATCATCTCAAAAGATGCTGGAAAGAAAAAGACATTTAACAATATCCAACATACTTCCATGATAAAAACTCTCAGTAATGTGATTATTCCTTGTATAATTTGGATATTAGCCCTTATCAGATATATGGGTTGTAAATATTTTTTCCTATTCCATAGGTTCCCTTTTCTTTTGGTTCATAATTTTCTTTGCAATGCAGAAAACTTTTAATTCACTGTAGTCTTACATGTACATTTTTGCATTTGTTGCTTTTGCTTTCAGTGTAATATCCAAAAAAAATATTGCCAAGAGCAATGTCAAGGAGCTTACTCCCTATGGTTTCTGCTAAGAGTTTTATGGTTTCAAGTCTTGCATTCAAGTCTTTCATCCATTTTGATTTGATTTGTGTGTATTGTATAACATAGGGGTCTGGTTTTATTTGTTTGCATGTATATATCCATTTTTCCCAACACCATTTATTGAAGAAACTATCCTTTCACCATTGTATATTCTTGGTGCTTTTGTCAAAAAATAATTGACCATATATGCATGAGTTTAATCCTGGGCTTTCTATTTTGTTAACCTATATATCAGTTTTTATATCAATACCATATTGTTTTGCTTAGTATATCAAACTATATGTAATACAGTTTGAAATCAGGAAGCATAATGTCTACTGCTTTGTTGGTCTTTCTTAAGTTTGCTTTGGATATTTGGAGTCGTTTATAGTTCCATACCAACCTGTGGATTTGTTTTGATCTATTTCTATGAAAACTGCCACTGGAATTTTATAGATATTACATTAAACCTGTAGATCACAATGGGTAACAAGGGCATTTTAGCAATATTAATTATTCCAATGCATGAACACGGGTTATCTTTGTATTTGTCTGTGTCTTCCTCAATAAATTAAAAACAGAAATACTATATGATCCAGCATTTCCACTTCTGAGTGTATATTCAAAGAAATAAAATCACTATCTGAAAGACATATCTATACTCCAATGTTTATTACAGAGTTTATTTGCAATAGCTAATGAATGTAAGCAACCTAACTGTATGTGGATGGATGACTTAATAAAGAAAATGTGGTATATGTGTATACACAAAGAATATTATTCAGCTGTACAAAAAAGGAAACACTGTCATTTGCAACAGCATGGATGGACCTGGAAGGCATTATGATAAGCGAAATTAGCCAGGTAGAGAAAGACAAATACTGAAAGGTATCATTTATATGTGGAATCTAAAAATATATATATATTCTTTTAAAGTTGAATTCATAGAAACTGAGAGTAGAATGGTGGTTTCAAGAGGCTGGGTGTAAGAAAAATGAGGTGAGGTTGGTAAAAAATGTAAAATCTTTCATTTATAACATGACTAGTTTGAGAATCTGATGTATAGCATGGTGACTATAGTTGAAGTACTATACTGTACAACTGAAATTTTCTAAGACAGTAGAACTTAAATGTTCTTACATGCAAAAATAGTAAATACAGGAGGTGATAGATGTGTTAATTAACCTGATTTTGGCAATCCCTTCACAATGTGCACATGTATCAAATCATCAAATTGTTGAACTTTAAATATATTACAGGGGTTTTGTTGTTGTTATTATTGTTGTTACTTAGACCTTAATAAAGCTGAAAAATAAAAAAATTGAAATTCTAGTGAAACTTGACTATAATGAATTAAGCCTACTAATATAACTTTATACATGTGAAATGACACATTTATTAAATTGTAATGTGTGATACCAATTGTAAGGTCAGCAAAGTATGAAAATCTTAATTAATGGAACACATAATTACCTGATGGTGCATCTATACAACAGATTCCTAAACATTTCAAAAGAAATACAATAAGTAAGCTCCAAGAAGAGAAAAGCATATAGGACTAATCATTGCAAATATACTGAGAAACTAATAAAGTCAGTTACCTACAGGTGGTAGGCATAGACGCTGGGAAACTGAGGCAAAAGAGAAATTTAATACATTTATTAACATATAATATATATAGAATATATGACACACATATATCTTCATGTTTATATTAGGTATGTATGCATCTCCAACATATTGGTAACTGAAAATTTAAAACTTGCTGGAAGTGAATGCAGATCTACAGTTTTCCTCATGCATTTTGTCAATCCTTATATGCTCTGTTAAGTTACGTGTAACATAACCTAAACCAAAAGAAAGGGCAGAAACAGAGAAAAAGAGGAGGGGGAGTTATATTAAATTTATTTTAAAAAATTAACATTGATATTAATAGATTATTTCAAATTTGGTTAAAGGGCCTTATGTTTTTCTAATTTATTAGTTTTAATCTCTTTATCTTCCTTTAAATAAAGATTTTTTTAAACATATTTATTGGGGTATAATTGTTTTACAATGGTGTGTTAGTTTCTGCTTTACAACAACGTGAATCAGTCATACATATACATATGTTCCCATATCTCCTCCTTCTTCGTTTCCCTCCCAGCCATCCTCGCCATCCCACCACTCCAGGCGGTCACAAAGAACCGAGCCTGTATCCCCGTGCCATGCGGCTGCTTCCCACTGGTTATCTACCTTACGTTTGTTAGTATATATATGTCCATGTCTCTCTCTCGTCCTATCACAGCTCACCCTTCCCCCTCCCCATATCCTCAAGTCCGTTCTCCAGTAGGTCTGTGTCTTTATTGCTGTCTTACTCCTAGGTTCTTCATAACATTTTTTTTTCTTAAATTCCATGTATATGTGTTAGCATATGGTATGTGTCCTTCTCTTTCTGACTTACTTCACTCTGTATAACAGACTCTAGGTCTATCCACCTCATTACAAATAGCTCAATTTCGTTTCTTTTTATGGCTGAGTAATATTCCATTGTATATATGTGCCACACCTTCTTTATCCATTCAACCAACGATGGACACTTAGGTTGTTTCCATCTCTGGGCTATTGTAAATAGAGCTGCAATGAACATTTTGGTACATGATTCTTTTGGAATTTCGGTTTTCTCAGGGTATATGCCCAGTAGTGGGATTGCTGGGTCATATGGTAGTTCTATTTGTAGTTTTTTAAGGAACCTCCATAGTGGCTGAACCAATTCACATTCCCACCAGCAGTGCAAGAGTGTTCCCTTTTCTCCACACCCTCTCCAGCATTTATTGTTTCTAGATTTTTTGATGATGGCCATTCTGACTGGTGTGAGATGATATCTCATTGTAGTTTTGATGTGCATTTCTCTAATGATTAATGATGTTGAGCATTCTTTCATGTGTTTGTTGGCAGTCTGTATATCTTCTTTGGAGAAATGTCTATTTAGGTCTTCTGCCCATTTTTGGATTGGGTTGTTTATTTTTTTGTTATTGAGCTGCCTGTAAATTTTGGAGATTAACCCTTTGTTAGTTGCTTCATTTGCAAATATTCTCTCCCATTCTGTGGGTTGTCTTTTGATCTTGTTTATAGTTTCCTTTGCTGTGCAAAAGCTTGAAGTTTCATTAGGTCCCATTTGTTTATTTTTGTTTTTATTTCCATTTCTCTAGAAGGTGGGTCTAAAAGGATCTTGCTGTGATTTATGTCACAGAGTGTTCTGCCTATGTTTTCCTCTAAGAGTTTGATAGTTTCTGGCCTTACATTTAGGTCTTTAATCCATTTTGAGCTTATTTTTGTGTATGGTGTTAAGGAGTGATCTAATCTCATACTTTTACATGTACCTGTCCAGTTTTCCCAGCACCACTTATTGAAGAGGCTGTCCTTTCTCCACTGTATATAACTGCCACCTTTATCAAAGACAAGGTGTCCATATGTGCATGGGTTTATCTCTGGGTTTTCTATCCTGTTCCATTGGTCTATCTTTCTGTTTTTGTGTCAGTACCATACTGTCTTGATTATTGTAGCTTTGTAGTATAGTCTGAAGTCAGGCAGCCTGATTCCTCCAGCTCCATTTTTTGTTCTCAAGATTGCTTTGGCTATTCGGGGTCTTTTGTGTTTCCATACAAATTGTGAAATTTTTTGTTCTAGTTCTGTGAAAAATGCCAGTGGTAGTTTGATAGGGATTGCATTGAATCTATAGATTGCTTTGGGTAGTAGAGTCATTTTCACAATGTTGATTCTTCCAATCCAAGAACATGGTATATCTCTCCATCTGTTTGTATCATCTTTAATTTCTTTCATCAGTGTCTTATAATTTTCTGCATACAGGTCTTTTGTCTCCTTAGGTAGGTTTATTCCTAGATATTTTATTCTTTTTGTTGCAATGGTAAATGGGAGTGTTTTCTTGATTTCACTTTCAGATTTTTCATCATTAGTATATAGGAATGCCAGAGATTTCTGTGCATTAATTTTGTATCCTGCTACTTTACCAAATTCATTGATTAGCTCTAGTAGTTTTCTGGTAGCATCTTTAGGATTCTCTAATGTATAGTATCATGTCATCTGCAAACAGTGACAGATTTACTTCTTCTTTTCCAATTTGGATTACTTTTATTTCTTTTCTTCTCTGATTGCTGTGGCTAAAACTTCCAAAACTATGTTGAATAAGAGTGGTGAGACTGGGCAATCTTGTCTTCTTCCTGGTCTTAGTGGAAATGCTTTCAGTTTTTCCCCATTGAGGATGATGTTGGCTGTGGGCTTGTCATATATGGCCTTTATTATGTTGAGGAAATTTCCCTCTATGCCTACTTTCTGCAGGGTTATTATCATAAATGGGTGTTGAATTTTGTCAAAAGCTTTCTCTGCATCTATTGAGATGATCATATGTTTTTTCTTCTTCAATTTGTTAAAATGGCATATCACATTGATAGATTTGCATATATTGAAGAATCCTTGCACTCTTGGAATAAACCCCACTTGATCATGGTGTATGATCCTTTTAATATGCTGTTGGATTCTGTTTGCTAGTATTTTGTTGAGGATTTTTGCATCTATGTTCATCAGTGATATTGGCCTGTAGTTTTCTTTCTTTGTGACATCCTTGTCTGGTTTTGGTATCAAGGTGATGGTGGCCTCATAGAAGGAATTTGGGAGTATTCCTCCCTCTTATATATTTTGGAAGAGTTTGAGAATGATAGGTGTTAGCTCTTCTCTAAATGGTTGATTGAATTCGCCTATGAAGCCATCTTGTCCTTGGCTTTTGTTTGTTGGAAGATTTTTAATCACAGTTTCAATTTCAGTGCTTGTGATTGGTCTGTTCATATTTTCTATTTCTTCCTGATTCAGTCTTGGCAGTTTGTGCATTTCTAAGAATTTGTCCATTTCTTCCAGATTGTCCATTTAATTGGCATAGAGTTGTTTGTAGTAATCTCTCATGATCTTTTTTATTTCTGCAGTGTCAGTTGATAGTTGTCTTTTTTCATTTCTACTTCAATTGATTTGAGTCTTCTCCCTTTTTTTCTTGATGAGTCTGGCTAATGGTTTATCTATTTTGTTTATCTTCTCAAAGAACCAGTTTTTAGTTTTATTGATCTTTGCAATTGTTTCCTTCATTTCTTTTTCATTTATTTCTGATCTGATTTTTATGATTTCTTTCCTTCTGCTAACTTTGGTGTTTTTTTCTGTTCTTCTTTCTCGAATTGCTTGAGGTGCAAGGTTAGGTTGTTTATTCGAGATGTTTCCTGCTTCTTAAGGTGGGCTTGTATTGCTATAAACTTCCCTCTTAGAACTGCTTTTGCTGCATCCCGTAGGTTTTGGATCATTGTGTCTCCACTGTCATTTGTTTCTAGGTATTTTTTAATTTCCTCTTTGATTTCTTCAGTGTTCACTTCGTTATTAAGTAGTGTATTGTTTAGCCTCCATGTGTTTGTATTTTTTACAGATGTTTTCCTGTAATTGATATCTAGTCTCATGGCATTGTGGTTGGAAAAGATACTTGATACAATTTCAATTTTCTTAAATTTACCAATGCTTGATTCGTGACACAAGATATGATCTATCCTGGAGAATGTTCCATAAGCTCTTGAGAAAAATGTGTATTCTGCTGTTTTTGGATGGAGTGTCCTATAGATATCAATCAAGTTCAACTTGTTTAATGTATTATTTAAAGCTTGTGTTTCCTTATTTATTTTCATTTTGGATGATCTGTCCATTGGTGAAAGTGGGGTGTTGAAGTCTCCTACTATGAATGTGTTACTGTTGATTTCCCCTTTTATGGTTGTTAGTTTTTGCCTTATGTATTGAGGTGCTCCTATGTTGGGTGCATAAATATTTACAATTGTTATATCTTCTTCTTGGATCGATCCCTTAATCATTATGTAGTGTCCTTCTTTGTCTCTTCTGATAGTCCTTATTTTAAAGTCTATTTTGTCTGATATGAGAATTGCTACTCCAGCTTTCTTTTGGTTTCCATTTGCATGGAATATCTTTTTCCATACCCTTACTTTCAGTCTGTATGTGTCTCTAGGTCTGAAGTGGGTCTCTTGTAGACAGCATATATATGGGTCTTGTTTTTGCATTCATTCAGCCAATCTGTGTCTTTTGGTGGGAGTATTTAGTCCATTTACATTTAAGGTAATTAGTGATAGGTATGTTCCTATTCCCATTTTCTAAATTGTTTTGGGTTTGTTATTATAGGTCTTTTCCTTCTCTTGTGTTTTTGTCTAAAGAAGTTCCTTTAGCATTTGTTGTAAAGCTGGTTTGGTGCTGCTGAACTCTCTCAGGTTTTGCTTGTCTGTAAAGGATTTAATTTCTCCATGAAATCTGAATGAGACCCTTGCTGGGTAGAGTAATCTTGGTTGCAGGTTTTTTCCCTCCATTACTTTCAGTATGTCCTGCCGCTCCCTTCTGGCTTGTAGAGTTTCTGAGAGGTCAGCTGTTAACCTTATGGGGATTCCCTTGTGTGTTATTTGTTGTTTTTCTCTTGCTGCTTTTAATATGCTTTCTTTGTATTTAGTTTTTGACTGTTTGATTAATATGTGTCTTGGCGTATTTCTCCTTGGATTTATCCTGTATGGGACTCTCTGTGCTTCCTGCACTTGATTAACGATTTCCTTTCCCATATTAGGGAAGTTTTCAACTATAATCTCTTCAAATATTTTCTCGGTCCCTTTCTTTTTCTCTTCTTCTTCTGGAACCCCTATAATTCGAATGTTGGTGCGTTTAATGTTGTCCCAGAGGTCTCTGAGACTCAGAGTCCTCAGTTTTTTTCATTCTTTTTTCTTTAGTCTGCTCTGCAGTAGTTATTTCCACTATTTTATCTTCCAGGTCATTTATCTGTTCTTCTGCCTCATTTATTCTGCTATTGATCCCATCTAGAGTATTTTTCATTTCATTTATTGTATTGTTCATCTTTGTTTGTTTCATCTTTATTTCTTCTAAGTCCTTGTTAACTGTTTCTTGCGTTTTGTCCATTCTATTTCCAAGATTTTTTATCACCTTTATTATCAATATTCTGAATTCTTTTTCAGGTAAACTGCCTATTTCCCTTCATTTGTTAGGTTTGGTACATTTTTATCTTGCTCCTTCATCTGTTGTGTGTTTTTCTGTCTTCTCATTTTGCTTATCTTACTGTGTTTGGGGGTCTCCTTTTTGCAGGCTGCATGTTCGTAGTTCCCATTGTTTTTGATGTCTGTCCCCAGTTTCTAATGTTGGTTCAGTGGGTTGTGTAGGCTTCTTGGTGGAGGGGATTAGTGCCTGTGTTCTGGTGGTTGAGGCTGGATCTTGTCTTTCTGGTGGGTAGGTCCACGTCTGGTGGTGTGTTTTGAGGTGTCTGTGGACTTATTGTGATCTTAGGCAGCCTCTCTGCTAATGGGTGGGGTTGTGTTCCTGTCTTGCTAGTTGTTTGGCATAGCATGTCCAGCACTGTAGGTTGTTGGTAGTTGAGTGAAGCTGGGTGCTGGTGTTGAGATGGAGATGTCTGGGAGATTTTCACCATTTGATATTATGTGGGGCTGGGAGGTCTCTTGTTGACCAGTGTCCTGAAGTTGGCTCTCCCACCTCAGAGGCAGAGTCCTGACTCCTGGCTGGAGCAGCAAGAGCCTTTCATTCACTTGGCTCAGAATAAAAGGGAGAGAAAGTAGAGAGAATTAGTAGAAGTAGTAAGAAAGCAAGAAAGAAAGAAAGGAGGGAAGGAAGGAAGGAAGGAGGGAAGGAAGAAAGAAAAAGAAAGAAGAAAAGAAGGAAGAAGTCAAGAAGGAAAGAAAGGAGGGAGGGAGGAAGATATGAAGGAAGGAAGGAGTGAATGACGGAAAAATACAGAAAGAAGATACAGTACAATAAAATAAAGTATAATAAAGTTATTGAATAAAAAAAATAATTATTTAGAGAAAAAAACAAAAGGGACGGATAGACCCTTAGGACAAATGGTAGAAGCAAAGCTATACAGACAAAATCTTACATAGAAGCATACACATACATCCTCAGAAAAAGAGGTAAAGGGGAAAAAATCATAAAACTTGCTCTCCAAGTCCACCTCCTCAATTTGGGATGATTCGTTGTCTAAAGGAGGGAAGGAAGGAAAGAAAGAAAGAAAGAAGGTAAAGTATAATAGAGTTATTTAAATTAAAATTAATTAGTAAGAAAAAATTACAAAAACAAACAAACATAAAAAACAATGGACGGATAGAACTTTAGGACAAATGGTGCAAGCAAAGCTATACAGACAAGATCTCACAAAGAAGCATACACATTCACAAAAAGAGGAAAAGGGGAGAATATCATAGATCTTGCTCTCGAAGTCCACCTCCTCAATTTGGGATGATTCGTTGTCTATTCATGTATTCCACAGATGCAGGGTACATCAAGTTGATTGTGGAACTTTAATCCGCTGTTTCTGGGGCTGGGAGAGATTTCCCTTTCTCTTCTTTGTTCTCACAGCTCTCAGGGGCTCAGCTTTGGATTTGGCCCTGCCTCTGCACGTAGGTCGCTGGAGGGCGTCCGTTCTTCGCTCAGACAGGACGGGGTTAAAGGAGCCGCTAACTCGGGGGCTCTGGCGCACTCAGACCGGGGGGAGGGATGAGCACAGAGTGAGGGGATGGCCTGCGGCGGCAGAGGCCAGCGTGCCGTTGCACCAGCCTGAGGCCTGCCATGTGTTCTCCCTGGGAATTTGTCCCTGGATCCCAGGAATCTGGCAGTGGCGGGCTGCACAGCCTCCCCGGAAGAGGGGTGTGGATAGTGACCTGTGCTCACACACAGGCCCCTTGGTGGCGTCAGCAGCAGCCTTAGCATCTCCTTCCCGTCTCTGGGGTCCGCGCTTTTAGCCGCGGCTCGCGCCCGTTTCTGGAGTTCCTTTAAGCAGCGCTCTTAAACCCCTCTCCTCGCGCACCAGGAAACAAAGAGGGAAGAAAAAGTCTCTTGCCTCTTCTGCAGGTGCAGACTTTTCCCCGGACTCCCGGCTAACCGTGGTGCACTAACCCCTTCAGGCTATGTTCAAGCCGCCAACCCCAGTCCTCTCCCTGCGCGCTCCGACTGAAACCTGAGCCTCAGCTTGCAGCCCCGCCCGCCCCGGAGGGTGAGCACACAAGCCTCTCTGGCTGGTGAGTGCCGGTCGGCACCGATCCTCTGTGCGGGAATCTCTCCGCTTTGCCCTCCGCGCCCCTGTTGCTGTGCTGTCCTCCGCGGCTCCGAAGCTCCCCGCTCCGCCTCCCGCAATCTCTGCCCGCGAAGGGGCTTCCTAGTGTGTGGAGACCTTTCCTCCTTCACAGCTCCCTCCCACTGGTGCAGGTGTCATCCCTATTCTTTTGTCTCTCTTTTTAATTTTTTTTCTTTTGCTCTACCCAGGTACCTGGAGAGTGTCTTGCCTTTTGGGAGGTCTGAGGTCTTCTGCCAGCATTCAGTAGGTGTTCTGTAGGGGTTGTTCCACATGTAGATGTATTTCTGGTGTATCTGTGGGGAGGAAGGTGATCTCCACGTCTTACTCCTCCGCCATCTTCCCAGCACCCCCTTAAATGAAGATTTTTAATGGATTTTAAGGTGTTTTCAATTTAAAGAAAAAATAAAAATAAAAACTTTTAACAAGTCAAAACAAGAGGAGTTGGAAAGATCGAAAATCCTGATATTAAAAAAATATATATTCGGGGCTTCCCTGGTGGCGCAGTGGTGAGAGTCCACCTGCCGATGCAGGGGACACGGGTTCGTGCCCCGGTCCGGGAAGATTCCACCTGCCATTGAGTGGTTAGGCCCATGAACCATGGCCGCTGAGCCTACGCGTCCGGAGCCTGTGCTCCGCAACGGGAGAGGCCACAACAGTGAGAGGCCCATGTGCCGCAAACAAACAAACAAACAAAAAAACTATATATATTGAAAATAAAGTCATAATTACTTACATCATGTAACTACAAGATGTAATTCTAATCATTTTTCACTTCTTTAAGCTTAAAAGTACACATGTATATAGGTTAGTTTTGATAAAATATATATCTTTAATAATGAAATTATTATTTTCATTGCATATCAACACTATAAAAAGTTACATATCTAACCAATAATAGATGCATAGATGATATTTCCTCTTTAAAAATATTTTGTTTCACAGCTCTATGTGCTTCTTAAAATATGTTTTGAAAGAAACTTATACCAAAAGGAAATTAGAGTAAGAGGGCATATTGCTTTTATTGTGTAAATTAAGTGAATTTTATTGGTAAAATAGGGATAAAATTGGAAATGGATAGATAATTGGAAATGTCTACAGAAGTAAATGTGTTAGTGTTGAGTTGTGTGTGTGTGTATGTGTGTGCGTGTGCATGCACGTAAATATATGACTCTACGAGATTTTTATTGAACTGGGCAATGAGAAAACTCATTTGTTTATATCTCCATTTCCTTAGTTACAGAAAAGAATGAAAAACAAGGCTATTTTATTCTAAAGTTTATTAATGTGGAAGAAAGCTGCTGCTTCTAAAACATGAGAGATTGACATCAATTAGTTACAGTAAGATCGCTTTGTTGTACATTGTATGACTTTACCAACAATACTGAAATACTATAAAGATATTATCACAAATCTTTTATTTTTGTTTTAGTATATGTTTCCCTCAATAAATAAATAAAATATGTATAACTCCATCTAATATTGGTTAGATATGTAATGTATTTTAGCTCTAACATCCAGTTAAATAACTAATTTTCATCACTAAAGATATATTTTTAATCAAACTTAAATAATTTTGTTGACCGTGTATATTTTTGAATCCTAAATATGTAAAGGAATATGAATAGAACTATGTTTTGATCTAGGAAGATCAGAGAGACATTCCACAGGATAAATATTAACTCCACCTAGGCATTCAATATTCAGACTTCAGAAAACCAAAGACAAAGGGAAAATTTTGAAAGAAACCAGATGCAGGTGAAAACAAAAATGGAAACAAAATCAACTTACCTATAGAGGAACATGGGTAGGAATTAAGAAATCTTCTCTTCAGAAATCATGCAAACTGAATGAGAACAGAGTAACATATTTAAAGTGATGAGAGGAAAATAAACACACCAATACAGAATTCTGTATCTTTTCAAATATGAAAAATAAATACGGATTTTCTCATATTTAGTAATGCATATTGCAAACTCTAGAAAAAGACCAAAATATATTTTAAAGATATGTGTAATCAATGTGAAAAAAGAGAAGGTAAAATAAGTAGAATTATACAAATATTGATTAGTTAAAAACAGAAGGCAGAATAAGAAGGAGAAAAATTAAAAAGAACACATGAAATAAATATAACACATTTACAAATATGGTTAAATATTAACAAACTATATACTCACTTTGTATGTGAACAGCCTACAGATCAATTAAAAAACCAGTGATTGCTAATATGAACAAAACACAAGATGAAGTTATATGTAGCCTGTAAGAAATGCTCTTTAAATATAAATTTAGGATACATTAAATAAAATGGTAGAAAAAGACATGGAGCATTAATACTAATCAAAATAAAACTGGAGCATATACATTAATTTCCATACAAACAGATTTTAGAACATGGAAATTTACAAGGGATAAGGAGAGGAAATGTATAATGATAAAGAGGTTAATTTTCCAAGAAAACATAGCAATCCTAAATATTTATGTAGCTAACAATAGATCATCCAAATATGTGAAGAAAAAGCTGAAAAAACTGCAAGAAGAAATAGACAAATATGCCACTGGACACTTCAATACCTCTCTTTCAGTACTGATAGATCAAGTAAGTAGAAAATCAGTAAGGATATAGTTGGTATCAATTTGCTAAAATATCTTTCAGAAAATAGAAGCAGAAGTAAAACTTCCTAACTCAACCAAAAAAGCTGGTATTATTCTAATTCTAAAACCAGATAAAGACATCATAAGAAAAGAAAAATACAGACCACTGTCTTTCATAAATATAATTGCAAAAATCTTCAAAAATATTAGCAAATCAAATTCAACAATGTATAAAAAGAATTATGCACCACAACCAACTGGGATATGCAAGGCTATTTCAACTTTGGCATTTCAGTCAGTGCAACACACTACATCAACAGGTTAAAGGAGAAAATCATATAATAATATCAGTTGATGTTGAGCAAGCATCAGTGGATACTTGGCAAAATCTTAAGTGCAATCTGGATAAAAACTGTCAGAAAATTGTGAAGAGTCTCAAATTCACAAAGAATATCGGCCAAAAAAAGAAAGAAAGAAAGAAGAGAAAGCTAATATGATAATATCATATTAATGATAAGAGCATGGAAACATTCCCTTTCAACTGAAACACAGAAATAATGTCCTTTTCACCATTACACATTTATTCAAAGATCAGCAGTTTCCAGGGTGAAGACGTGAGGGTTGATTAGAGGAAGCACAGGAAATTATTAGAAGGGGATGAATGATACTGTAATAGTGGATACATGGCACTATGTATTTGTGAAAAACTGTAGAGCTTTACAGAAAAAAGAGTAGACCTTGACAAATATAGATTAGAAAAATAATTTAGAAACTTCAGGCATATTGGGTTGAAATGCAGACCTGACATAGGAGTGTAACTATATTAAAAATATAGGCATTAAACCTCACTGAAAGGGATGGGGGAAAGTGATGGTGACCTCAGTAACTTTGGAAATTGCTGGAGACTGTAAGACTAAATGCAAGAGAACCTGTACATAAGCACTGTGCTCTACTACATAGAATGGTTTCCCAGAGGGAAATTTGTTAATTGTGAAACAACTGTACAGGCATACTGGTTTAAAATAATTAAGTAAATTGTTGATTGAAGGTGCAAACTAGGCTTCTTGCTGTAACTGGAATAAGATACAGATAAGAAAGGGGAAGAGGCTAGAATAATCCATGTGCTACTGGATTAGAGTTGGAAGGGTAAGAATGAGATCATATTTAGATTAATATAGATTAGATTTAGATTAATATAGATATAGATATCTATATATAGATATAGATATCTATATCTATATTTAGATTTAGATATCTAAATCTAAATATAGATTTAGATTAATATAGATATAGATATCTATATCTATAGATATATAGATATAATTAATATAGATATAGATATAGATACAGGTTAAAGATAGAAATATTTATAAATACAATATGTGCAAATATATGTGTTAATATAAACCTGTTCTGGCATTTCAGTTGACAATAAAAACAACAGGATTCCATGAAAAAATGACTAAATCTAGGGTCATGGCAAGAAGTAAACATGATAAGCCTGGGGCATCTTACAGGGCAAGTAAAAAATTTTTAAAAATAAAACAAACAGAAGAAACAAACAAAGCAACAACAAAAAACCAAAATGGTTGGGAGAAATCAAAGGGACACAGGGACCAAGTGAACAAATTGCTAATGGTTAAAGCTGGACCATTTGAGCAACAAAATAAATAAATAGTATTTGATTATAATACAATATATGAAATATATATCTATGAAACTATACTGATAAAATTAAACGACTGAGTAAATAAATGTGGGAGAATAGACAAATTCTTGTGAAAAAGAATTCCAAATAATTTTTGCAGATACTCCAACTTGAAGATGAATACAACCTATAACTCCCCACTTCTTAGGGGTGGATTGCACCTAGTGATGAAAATAAACGTGTATTTAAAACAAAGAAACAAAAACTTCATTGAGTAAAAATAATTAAACCACAACTGTGATAGAAAATCAGAAATTTTACTTTCTGACAATCAAAACAGAGAAAAAATTATCCTTTAAAATGAATTAGGATGAGGATATAAATTGATAGTATAATGGTTAACATTAATTGATAAAATTTGAAAAAGAGTAAATGGAAGCATAAAATACATATCTCCAGTTTAGTTGCAAATCTCTTTTTCACTGAGAAGATGCATTATACATGTTTAAAATGATCTTCCCAAAATTCTCTATAACATTTTAAAGAATATTATAGATATTAATCTAGAGAATATTATAGATGGGAGGAATGCAGAGGATCAGAAACTATGAATGTCCCAAACATTAGGAACTGAATCACAGAGAAGGGTGGATTTCAACTGTGGATAAAATGAAACAAATCGCTTAGATGCATAAAGAATAAGAAAGAATTTTCTTTCAAATAAAGGTATGGTTGTTGTGCAGAGGCAAATTTATGGACATGCACTTTCCCTAGTGTTTGTCTTAATTCTGGAAGTTCCTGGGACTTCTCCAGCAGTGCTTGGCTGAAGGAAGAAAAGCACAGGCATTTGTTGAATGACTAGTATGTGGGAGGAATTCTCACATTTGTAACTTTAACTAATAACCCCAAAGACTTTGTGAAAAAAGTATTATTCTTTTTTGCTACTGGTAACTTTATAACTAATACTACCAATAATGAAATGGTAACAGCTCAGTTGAATTTAAGTTATACCAAAGCAGTCAGTTATTCTGAGATGTTAAACACTGGTTCAGGGAAGATGTGACAAGAGTTTGACAGTTTTAGTTACAGCAGGTTTTAGTTTATTTTAAGGAAGATATTCTGTTCCATTTACAAATTTCTACTTTTAGTGAAAGAGTACTTTTTGTTAAATTTCCTGTCTATTATGCCATCAATGCAAGTCTGTTTTTGAAAAATAGGTAAACAAGGGCTTAGTTAAGGAATCTCTGAAAGATTCATAATAGGTTGGGGAAGGTCCTTTTCTCCAATTGACCTTCAGAAATTATATTTTAGAATAGTAAACTGTCTTCCATTAAGAGCAAGTCTCATTATGTCTGTAGCAGTTTCTTTCCTCTTAGGCCAGGAGGAGGTTATTAGCATCCAAAGTATGGAACAGTCATGAGAGATGGTCATGTTAATATAGACTGGTTCAAGCCTCTTTTTGTCATGAAATAATTACTGTTGCAAAATACCAGCAGGTGTTGAAAGAGCAGGATTAATTTGTAAGTGTTGAATGACATCATTTCAAATGGCTTATTAAACACTAATTAGATTTCAAATTGTGTGACTCTCCATATACTTAGGTTGGGAAAGTTTAAACATCTGCTTTCTCTATGATGGAGGTGAGTAAGGTTACAGTTTAATTTTCCTAGGTGACAGTTTATCAAATGAAATCAAAATGGAGATGTTCTGCATCACATTTTATAGAATGAAGTGTATATCCAAATCTTTCTTGCTATTCTCCGAGTTCTTAGCCAATTAAGAGATTGTACAATTCCTTGATCTGCTCTTTGTGATTCCAGGTGTTTATGTAATGATATTACTTCAGATGTATTGTTGAATAAGAACAAGATACTCCCGGTTTGAAAAAAAACTTTCCAAGAGTGGTCAAACCCAATGCTCAATAATACCACATTTTATCTTTATAAGTTCAGGCAACAAAATGTTTTGTTTATGCATTAATTTTTAAAAGCTGAAGTATAAATATAAAAAATATTTTAACAAATAACACTATTAGAGCAGGAATGATTATAACCATATACATCATCTTTTAAAAAGATTTATTAGACTTCTACCTACTGGACACAAGATTATGCACTTGAATTCAAGTTAAAGATAACAGAAGATATATAGCAAAATATGTTACATTCTGAACTTACAGATAAGCTGTTGCTATAATCTTAAAATATGAAACAAAATAAAATAGCAGAAGAACACTGAATGTCAACTGACTTAGCATCACTCCTAGAGAAATCTCATTTCATCTTTACCCTCTAAATGTACTGGGGAAAATCACAAAGAGTAAGATTCCCCTGAACTCATATCAGTGCCTGTCAGGACCTCTGGGTCTCCACCTTCTTTCTTGTGTCCTTTCACCTCAGCTGTGATGCTCCAGTGAGCTACTGAGCTACACTGGACCCAGAGGCAAAGGGAAATGTGCGTGGTCGCATATACCTATCAAAATATCCTTCCATATCTTGAACCAAGTGGAAGAATTCATAAAAGCTCTATGATCAAATCCCTCTGTTGCCCAATCTACTGTCCTGTCGTCATCAGCCTTCATTAACCTACATGTAGAGGACAGTACAGTCATGCAGCTGGAGACCATGTCTGATGGGAATGCACCTACTTTGCACCGTAACAAGGGTCATGAGACGAATAATAACAGCCTGTCTTTATAACATTTTTAAATTCTGTTCATCATAGATATTTAGCATTAATTTTCTCTTTATGTTTTAAAATATTACACAAAAATATCTATCTGGATTACTGAGTTTTTTGAATCTCCTTAAATTTTGCTCCCGAAGCAAGTAAGCACCTCAGTTTCCTCAGCCTTATCACAGTCCTGACTTTGACATTCCATAAATATTCCAAGTTTGATCTCACACAAGGTGGGCCTTTTTTTTGCATTTGTTTTCACATTCATTCCCAGATTATCCTGTAAAATCTCCTTCTTTTTAATCAAGAGTCAGCAAAGATATAACATCTGAAATTACATTATTGATTTATTGATTTGCTGCTTTATTATCTGTGCCTGTTCCTTCCTATCAGTTTGTCCACTGAAAAAGCAAGTTCCATCAAAATAGGAATGTATCTATCCACTTCCATCAGCTTTCCTGGCATATCATAGATGCTCAATGCTTATGTGTTGAATGAACGATTGTATAAGGTCTTACAGGGGTGTGGGGCATATAGTTTTTGGGAAAAAAATATAAATATAGTTATTTCCCTGGAAATTTATCAGTTATCGTTACTGATATCATTACTATCATGATATTTAGTTGTCATTTCCCTGAACTTTTATCAATTCTATTTTATCATTCTATTTATTCAACCAGAGAGAGAAAATGGAAATTACATTTGTCCATAATCACATATAAAACTCTGTTGACCATTTTGATAAAAGAGTAGAGGGAAGAAATTCCATGCTGAAATTAGCTTAAGCTTATAAGACCCCCACTGGATGCTATAAACGGTAGAGGACCCAGTGTGTCTCAGGTAGAGTCTTTGTTTTGGAGTCATGGTGGAGGTGGAGTCCTACCTCTCTGGCCTCAGAGGTGAAATGTGTTGTCCGCCACAGTCAGAAGTTTGCCATGTAAGCAGAAACATTAGTGAAGATTTTAAAGTCCAGTATCTTTGTATGAAAGGTAATTTACCTGCTGTGCAAAAGACTTATGGAAAAGGTCTCTCTGGTAGTGAGGACAGTAAGGCCGTGAGTCAGCAAGGGTTTCCGGTTGCTTCTCAGACGGAATATGAACAACAGAGACTGGTCTAGCACAGAAGCAGCTTGAAAAGATTAGGTGGGAGAAATCTCATCCTTTCCATCATGATAGATATAAAATTGGTTCACTGTTAGACCATATACTTATTTGAAATATTGTGTCATTTTGTAACAAGTCCTCTTGCATTGATTGATTGATGATTCACTCATTCACTCATTTTGAAAATATAAATTTCACAGCTTCTATGGGCATGACATTGTCCTAGACAGTGGGGACATAAAATGAATGTGATATTTTTAAAATGACCAAAGATATGAATAAACAAACTTTGAATAATGAGCAATAACCTAGTTCAAAAGATAGTTGAAATGTGACTAGAACTCAGCTAAAGACTAAGCCACTGTTAATATTGAGTGGAAGTTTTTAGAGGATGAAAGCAAAAGATCACTCATTGTGACATATTTCTAAGAGAATAAGTGGGTGGCAAAAGGACAGAACAGCTACATTTCTGTCTCTAATAAAAATATAATATTGGATGACAGAATGTTGCTGTGACTCTTTTGTCTATTGCCCAGACTAAATTTTATTAACTGCATGATCTATCCAATTGGCTGTGAAAAAATCAATTGTTAAGGACTGATGAAAGCATTGATTGAATGAAAAATGGTCCCGTAGCAACAAATAGCAGCGACCAATGTCTTAGTCCACATAAACAAAATAAAGATGTAAAATTGAAAGATTTTACAGATCTAATGGAAAAATAAAAATAATTTAATAATGAAATATGTCCAGCCAAAATGTCTTATATTTTGGCTTCATTTTTCAATTCAATTTTTATGGTAAAATAGACAATGTTCCTTATAAGAATACTAACCAAACATTTTCAAATTTCTATTTAAAACCCTGTTTGGTGAATTAGTATTATCTGTTGACACTGACTCAGAAACAGCATTAAACTCATGGCAGGGCACCACTAAGATTAGTGTAGTGGTTCTGATTCCAGACATTTTACTTATGTCACAATCCTTAAATATTCCAGGTCATGAAGAGTAGTGACCTTCTCAACATAAATTTATGCTCTTGGTTAAGTTGTAGTTGTCTTTACCTTATGTAACTTTTATGGCATGATATTTAATAATAGTTAAATATGCAACTCAAATTCTTTACAGTGTTAAATTTCTATATTCAGGTTAGTGAGAGCATTAGTTACTGAAAATACTAGTGTAATTGAATGACAATAAAGTGATTCTGCATTAATCTATTGAATAGCCTCTTGTACAGTGTTTTGCTGGCCTCAGGTGTTTTATTATATGTTTATTTTCATTTTACAGTAGTTGAGAAAAGTTTTATCTTAGAATTTTCACTATTTCAATTGTTACCCAAATCCTTTTATGGAAAGTCAGCCCTATGAAAATTGTGCTCTATCTAAAAAATTATATTAAGCTGTCCATTCCATTTATCTATCTACATAGAAAAACTTGTAAGTTACAAAAAGGTACAAAACATTAAACTTACTATCACTATCATTTTAGAGGTAAGCATTGTTTGTATGTTGATGTGTCTAACTCAGGCCTGAAATATTAATCAAGTAATTCTATGTTAATAAATTGTATAAACTTACAAATCCCTTTAAAATTCACCTACAACCCTAGCATAATTTCATTAAACAATATTTCTACTACTGGGAAAAATGATTATAACTTTCCTCTTTAAAATAAAGTGTTGAACTGCACTTTCTAATATAGTAACTGCTAGCTCCCTTTGGCTATTGAGCAGTTGAAATGTGGCTAGTCTGAATATTCACACACACACACACACACACAACTGTAGATATAGTAAGTGTAAAATACACTCCAGATTTCAAAGTCTTGTACGAAATAAAGAACAAAAAATAGCTCATTAAAAATTTTATATTGATTATACATTGCAATACAAATTTAATATTAGATAAAATAGCATTAACATTAAATTTCATATACCTTTTTACCTTTATAAATGTGACTAGTACAAAATTTAAATTGCATATGTGGCTTAGATTATATATTTATGGGACAGCACTGCTCTAGATTGATTGCAGATAATAGAAATGGACTTGAACCTTCATCTATTAAAACAGATGATAAAGTAACAACATGAAATGATGTGGAAATGGCAGAACAGTTTGGTCAGCTGACTAAAACAATAACCCAGGACAAACTCTAGTGTGTATATGAAAAAATCTTATTTTAATATAACAGGATAGTATATCAAGAATAACAATTATATCACAATGGGGTAGCAATTTATTAACTGTTTAGTAATACACCCATTTCATCATTATTAATATTTTGATATACCTCCAACAGCCATAACATAAATAGTAGAAAATAATATATTGATAAATTAAAACACATGAAAATTATCAGCTGCCTTAATCTGCTACCCTGCCAGAGTTTGTAGGGCTTATACCATATAAATTTATTTTCTTACCATGCTGGAGATTGGGTTCAAGATTAAGGTCCAACAGGATTTAATTTCTAGTGAGAGCTCTCTTCCTGGCTTGCAGGGAGTTGCCTTCTTGCTGTGTCATCACATGTGTGAAAAGAGAAAAATAGAGAGAGAGAGAGAGAGAGAGAGAGAGAATAGAGAGACAGGAAGCTCTCTGGTATCTCTTCTTATAAGGACACTAATCCCATCAGATCAGGATATCACCCTTGTACCCTCGCCTAACCTTACTTACCTTCCTATAGGCCTTGTCTCCAAATAGTCACATTGGGCATTGGGGCTTTATATGAACCTGAGGACAGTGGGGCACAATTCAGTCCACAGCGCCAACTTTATGAAAAATTGGTATAATAATAAAAAGGCAAATGAGAAATCATAGACAAAGTAATTTCTAGCAGTAGTATAGAAAAAAAATCAAAGAAATACTACTCCTAATATATGAGCTAATTAATAAGTAAAAGGTAATGAGGGAAATGAAAATGTTCAGAAACTGCTGTTGGCGCTCACATTAGTATAATCAATCTGTAGAGTAATTTGGAATACATGTGAAATCTAAAAATTTGTGTATAAAAGTTTCTTCATGTAAAATAATTTCTAGTCATGACAACGATTTTCCCCTTGACCAAACTCTAGCTGGGCTCTTCCCCACAAGGCCTGCCTCTTGGCTTTTGAGAACAAACACTGACATAGTTTCTAACAGCTCAAGGCTGCATCCCTAGGGTGGCCCCAGCCCCCCTGAAAGTGCCTGCCTGAGAAAAATCACGGCTGGCAGAGAATTTACTAGTTCAGTGTTTGTTCCAGTCAACACCTGAAGAGTGGTCCCCTTATCCTAGCCTCAGGGGAGGGAGCAACCTAACTTCCATGTTCCCCTTAGCAACCTGGGTGGGTTTCACATGGACCAACCTTCTCTTACCACACTTGGTAATCTTTTTAACTCCCTGACTGTGCATCCCCACCAGTCCCACTCTCACTTCTCCCTTTAAAACACCCAGCCACCTCTGCACAAATCAGAATGAAACTCAGATTTTTCTCCTACTGTCAGTAATTTCTGAATAAAATCTGTTTGTACTGCTTTAAATATTTTCTGCTCTTACCTATGACAGGCATATGATAAAATATGTTACACATATATGTGTATGTGTGTGTCTAGCCATCATATGTGTGCATATTATATATATATATATATATATATATATATATATATATATAAACACCTAAATACACCTATGTGAGAGGCAGGCCCTACACACATCACCTTGGTGTGATGACATTTATAAAGGGGCCATGGGGGTGGTAATGGAGACGTAGTGATACTGTACAGATTCAGTACCAACCACTCATGGGGTGATGAACAGTGAATGATGGAAATACACCCATGTGAGAGACAGTCCCTGTACACATCACCCTGGAGTGGTGACATTTATAAAGAGGCCATGGGGGTGGTTATGGAGACAGAGGAATACTTTATAGTTTAACTACCAACCACACATGCAGGTAATGAACAGTGAATGATGGAAATACATGTGATTTTTTTTCTCCCATCTCCATTATGTACTTTATTAAAGATATTTCTCTTGTAAATTCAAGAAAATGGAGAAGAATAAAAACTAAATCAATCAAGCCCTGTAGAACTATGGGTAACTCTTCAGTGATTGAAGTTTTCTTTCGTGTTCTTCATTTTATTATCACTTTCACTGAGTTGCATAAACAGACTTCCGGTTAAAATGTTATTTGCACGCAAGTATTTGGTGATGTGATAGCTTTTCTACTAGCAAGTTTGTTATGATTCCTGCATTATTAGAAGAACACAGACTCTGAAGACTGTCTGGTCTCAAATTATAGCCCTCAGGTGTTGGCTGTGTGACCATGAGCAAGGGTGTGGCACAACATGACTTTTCTAATAAAGAGAAAAACAGAACCTAAAAGAAAATTCAGATTTAGGATGAAAACAAATCAGAAAACGTATTTTAAAGTAGAAGAATGACATGACTTTGTCATTCAGTAATGTCAGTTTAAATTAAACATGCAACACGGACAAAAGTACAAAACTGCTAGTATAAAGAATAACTGTCCTTCAGAATAAGTGTGGATATGAAAACATCGTGGTTATTGAAAAAGAGTAGACAATGGGGGACTGCCCATTGTCTCAAGAAGCGGAGGCACAAGACAAGCCCATGGCTTTGAGATCAGACACTGACTGAAACAGCACCATGCGGAGAAGAGTGTTATAGGACACAGTTGATTCACTACATTAAGAGTAATTACGTGAAAACAGTTAAGTATGACTATATGGTAATATTATATATCCCAATAGTCTATTCATTGGAGTTTTCTAAATGCAGCACAGACTAGAGAAATGGCGAGTTGGTTCCTCTGGGCGGCCAGAGCTGCATGTTCCTTTTGATGGCGGGAAGGTAATATCTGACTGTAAAGGAATGGATTGCAACTGAGAGAATGGGAGAGAAAATGGAGAAATATTATAGTTGAAAGTAGTAGTAGCTGCAAGAATAATTATACTCGGTAAATACAGAGGGAGACTGATGAAAGAGTTCTGATAAGAAGGAAATAGAAAACCAAATTTATGGTAGGAGAAAACTCGAGAAGCACAGGATCAAAGGAAAGAGTCTGTGTGCCCTGGACTCTAACTTCTTTGAGGGCAAGGACTAAATTGTTAGTGTATCTCCATCATCGTAGGGGATGCTCAATCAATAAATAATGAATGAATGAAAAAATGCCATTGAGATAAACTATACGTAATTTTTAAAAAGAAAAAAAAATTCTTAGATTGGTTTGTATTGGCATTATTTTAAAATATAGATTTCTTTTAAAGTGTCATTAATTATAAACTGAGTAAGTCATTATATGACAAAATATATATTAACAAACAATTGTAACTGATTTTTCTAGAATAACGTCAGTCTTCCTTGTTTTGTTTTTTTTTTTGTGTGTGTAACTTCTCTATTTCCTCCCATTCTTTACATTTAAATGACCCACAATGTACATTCTTAGCAAATATATTTTAAGTCTCACCTAATTTATTTTAAATGAATCTCCTGCCCTGGACAGTCTAAGCATACACTTATATAATTAAATTCAGATCCTGTTTCAAATGGAAAAGATGGAGTTTTACTTACAAGAATGTGAAATTACCTAATATCTTTCAATTCTTAAATGTGGTGAATTTTCTAGAGTGTTTTAATTGCCTTCACAATATAAGATTTTAAGCTTTATTTCCATGGGAAAGTTCAAAATAATCATGTTATAATTGCTGAAAGTGGGATTCATGGTGAAAATGTCCCTCTCCCCTTATGTTCCAGATAGTACATTAATGCCCCAATTTCTACCAGAGCAGGCAATGCTCCTAATACTAAATCCCAAAATAAATGATAAAGAAGTTGAAGTAATTAGTTTCAAATGTCTTCAGTAAATAATAATTATTTCTAAAATGTTAAGAGTTGACCTTTTAGAAGTAGAAGGTGCTCAATGAAAGGAAGTTAATTAAAATATATTATTATTGAAATAGTTGTTTCTCTTTTGAAGCATGATCAATACAGAAAAAGACATTACGAGTCCAGTCACTGTGTTGCATATAAGTCTGATTAACTTTAATCAAAAACCAAGTATAAAGTGTAAAACATTTAAAAAATTATATCTACCTGTAATGCAGAAGAGATTGTATTTAATTACATATTTCCTGAGGGAAAATAGCACTGTATGTGAACAACATTGTCCAGTAAAGTATGTGAAATAAATTTATACAAGCACCCCAGCAAAATATATTGTTGTTTTGTTTTCATTTTTTTATAACTATTTAACTTGTCAAACCAGGATAGTCTATAACATTTGATTAGCAAACCTTGCTATAAATTTTTGATTTTCTCTCTCCATATGCTGGTAATTTAGAGATTTTAGTAATTTGCATAATGTATTGCACTCAGTAAATGTTCAATAAATGTTTTTCAATTTTATCTGAACATAAATTTCAAAGGACAATACCAAAGTTCAGTGTAGAAATTGAAAATCTAAAATTCACTGAAAATAATCTGCAGTGTGAAATAAACCTCACTATCCTGCCATATGCTTTCCTGGGTGCCTCACTAAATTGGTGTGTCTTTTGATTCATTAATTGATGGATGTATAATCCTGCTTGCTGTATAATTCCTGATTGCTTTTTATTTGGAATAACTACTTTGACTCAAAAAATGTCCAGGGGTCCAGGACCAATATGTCTGAACCATATTAGAGTTAGACCATGTATGTATACCATACATACCTTTCTCAACATAGCCAATCAGGATAAGAACTTTTTAAGTAAAAATGACTTTAAGTAAAAAATTTCAAATAGATAGCTGCATGATACATCTAGTTAATGTTCTGAGCAAATTCTAGTGTTATAACCAACACGTCAGAACTTCTTCAAGAAAGAGCCTTTCAGATTCAGTGAATCCATGTTGAAATTCTGCTCTGGCATTTTCAGGATTAAAGGATTCTGGGCAGACTGTCTTGAATATCACAGCCTCTTTAATGATAGAATATCAGATTACTTCATCAATATGCCTTTATCAATGTATATATATACATATACATTGATATATATATATATATATCAATGTATATGTATATATGTATAAAGTATATCTCAATGTGTATATATATATATATTTCTATATATATATATATATCTGTGTAACTTTGAATAATTCTTTGCTATTAATGTCACATTATGAGCTATTTCTCACATGTGTTATAGTGTGTTGGAAATAATATACAACTGGGAATTCAAAACAATTGCACTTTACTCCCAGCTCTATTGGGATCTTTGTGACATCAGTGAAGATACTTTGCTCCTTTAAAGTGTGGTTGTGATTAAATGGTCCTTTATAGTACTGTTGCCCAACATTCAGAAGAAAACAACATTTACTTATTAGGTTCTTTCTCATGGTTTCTACCTTTGATTTCTCCAAAAAAGTTAAATTCTTTCATAACTCTATTTTTTCCCAATACTTAATATGAACATTTATATTAACATCAACTCATCTGTAACAGATCTATGTGAACAGATTATCAGGTGACAATAGAGTGAACTGGTAAACAGCAATGAGTTGTGAACTGACATCTCCTGGTTTCACATGAAGTTCTACATTCACTAGTGACAACAAGTAGGCTTCTCAATTCCTCAATGACTTAGTTTCTTTGTATATAAAATCACAAGCATGATTTTACCTAATCAGGAAGATATGATAAGGAATAACTTACCACTATATTCATTACAATTACTGTTAAAATTATCATTAGTATTATAAAGGTATTCATCAAAATGAAATTTTATCATCTAAAGAGGACATTTAACTGTTTCATTTATACACTGGAAAACTAAGTGTTCTTAAGGCTATTAAAATTTAAGAATTGTGAATATATTACACATACAAGCACACAGCAACATGCAACATATCCAAAGGAGGAGAAGAAAATCTTCATATTTCAACTATTAAAATTATATTTATATGGGAAGATATATTCATTAATATATGGAATTAGAAGTTAAGAATGTCTTCCCTGGCACAGTATTACGTAACATATTCATGGTGGCTGTAGCTAATTGAGAGGGAGGAGAAAAGGAGAAATAGTGTAAGTACTAGATGAAGAAGTTAAATTTTATCTTAATGAAAAACATTGTATCTGAAACAGACACAATAACCAAAATATGATGAAGGAAATATAATACAAGTTGTTCTGAAAGTTGGGCAATGTAAACCTAAACTAGTAGTTTCCTTATCAGACATACCCAGCTAGGAAAATAGAACTTAACCATCAATTACTTTGTGAAAATAAAACTTTGTAAAATAAAACAATTGTCAAAGTAAAATAATTACAAATGAATGAAACATTCAAAGTATGTATACAACTGTAAAATTATAACATTCAGCATAATGAGCACATCTATCACCTCTAAAATTTAGGGTCACATAAGTAACTTATTGCATTGGAATCACTGGATTTTACCCTATTTCTCTCCTGATACTTGGCAACCCATAATCTGTCATTAAGAGTGAATTGCAGTTTCTACAGTTTCCATTCAGCATAATTATTTTGAAATTCATCCATCATGTAGCATGTGTTAATAAGTCATTCGTTTTTATTTCTGAGCAATATTTATTCTGTGGATATACTGCATTGTGTTCATCTGTACACCTGTAACGGACATGTGGGTTGGTTTCAGTTTTTGTCTACTAATGAAACTGCCATGAACCATCTTGTACAGGTATTTCTATAAACATTTGCTTTTATTTCTCTTGGGTAAATACCTAGGACTGGAACATTTGGAACATATAGTAGGTGCACATTTCCCTTTTTAAGAAAATACCAAACTATTTTCCAAAATCCTTGTGCTACCATATTACCCTGTGTTCCGTAGTGTAAGAGATTTCTAGTTACTCGACATCTTTGCTAACACTTGATTTGCTCTGTCTTTGTAATTTGAGCTCTCCAATTGGTATATGAATGTTTTTAATTTGTATTTCCATAATTACTGGTGATGAGCAAGTTTGCATGCTATTATTTTCCATATGTACATCTACTTTGATGAAGTGTCTGTTCAAATTCTCTGTCCATTTTCTTATTAGTTTTGTCTTTCCTTATTTCTGTGTACTGAGAATTTTTGTATATTCTACATGAAAGTCCTTTATCAGATGATTTGCAAGATTTTCTCTCAGTCTGTGTCTTATCTTTTAAATTTTCTTAGATATATCTTTTGAATGAAAATGCTATTTAATTATGATGAATTCCAATTGGATGTTAATTTTTTAATGGGTCATACTCTTGGTATCATGTAAGAAATCTTTGACCTAAAGTTGCAAGTATTTGTTGCTAGACCTTCTTATAGATGTTTCATAGTTTTAGCTCATATTAGCTTTATGTTCTATTTTGTTCACAATCTCTTAAGAAAATATAACATTTACATATCAAAATGAATATCATATTATACTATAGCTTGATGGGCCTCATATGTGCCAAAAAATTAACTGTGATATAGAAATGAGGAAAATATTATGGAAAAGATAATTTATAACATTAGAGGCCATAGCAATTTACACAGTTTTCTGTATTTGACATATGTAGGTCATCTAAAAAAAGTAAATTAAAACTCAAAATCTAAAAATTTTCGTTATAAGATGCATTGGTAAACTGTGCAATGTTGCTTGGTATAGATTAGCAATAAATGTAAATTTTTTTCACATGCACTTTGTTGGCACTTTCTTGTTCTTTTGGCCAAACTCTTTTAAAAACATGTATTTTTTTGAATAAATAGATTTACAAAGACTCATAAAAATAGTAGAAAGTACCATTCACCCAATTCCTCTAAAGCTAACATCTTACATAAGTACAGTACTTTTGTTCAAAACATTAATAAATAAACTACTGGCTTTATTTTGATTCCACTAGTCTTCCCACTGATTTATTTTATTCAGTTCCAGGATCCAATCCAAGATATCACATCATTACATCCAATCAGCATTTCTCTTTAATCTCCTCTAATGGCTGGTTCTCAGTCTCTGTTTATCAGGCACCGAATATTTTCAGGAGTGCTGGTCAGATATTATGTAATATGTGCCTAAATTTGGTCTGTCTGATATTTCCTCATAATTGCACTGGGAACATGGGTTTGTGGGGAGAATAACACATAGGTGAAGTACCCTTTTCATCACATCATGTCAGGGGAACATATCAATATGATTTATTTCTGACAACGTTCAGCCTGATTACTTGGTTAAGGTTAGGTTAAGGTTCCGCTATGAAGTCACTATTTTTCACCTTCCATAATTTTATTCTTTGGAGGTGAGTTACTAAGCCCAGCCAACATCTAAAGGGACTGACTTATTTATTCAGTTATTTCTATCAGTATGGATGTGCACATATTTATGTTATACTTTGGTTGCTTCATCCAAACTTGCGTAGCCTGAATTATTGTTATAAACCAATATCACATTGATTAATTTGTTGCTCAAATTGTTTTAGTTTTTCCATTGGGAGATCTTTCTGGATGGGCTCTATTTTCCTTTGATATATCTCCATTATTTTGTTTATTTAACACTTCCTCTTCCCTGATTCATGGCCTTAAAAATATCTTCTAAACTCATATTTTCCCTAGAATAATAGAATAAACCAGTTCTCCAAGGAACCCTGATTACTTTTATTGGTGAATGACATTTAGAAACCAGGACCTGGTATGGGGTGCACTCATTCCTACTGGGGTGTTACTACTTCCAGACCGTCTCAATAAACAGAGCTGGGTGTTGTACATATTATACTAACCCAGGTATACAAATATATCTATAATTGTTTCTGCCCCTATTGATATACACACACATATATATCATCACATATGTATATATGTCATATATAATGTGACACATATATATCACATATATATGTGATCTGTATATCACATATGTGTATATGTCACATATAACCAGTTCATGTTCATTTTCCTGACTCTAATATAGTAGCACAGGGTTTATTCTAGCCCTCCTTCCCTTGCTTATATATTACTTCACTCTCTCCTACAGTGAGAAATTTGCTTTCTACCATTGTCTATGCATACACTTATTTTTTCAATCCCAGTATACAGGCATAGCCATTTTAGAACTGCTAACCCATAGCTCTATAAAAAGCCCCCGTTTCCGTGCAGGCTGCTCGTTAGGGTCCACCCTGAGCTCCTAGAGGCCTCTCTCCAGTACTTACACATGGACCTGACATCTCTGAGTCAGCAAAGGCGTGTTGCTTGGGGTGTCGGGGATTGCTTGGAATCTGGCTGCTTCTGCCACATTTCTCTTGCCTCCAGCCAGAAAATTTTCTGCTGTTTAAGGGCTCATGTGATTAGAATGAGTCCACCTATATAATCCAGGATATTCTCCCTATTTTAAGACCTATAATCTAAGTACATCTGAAAAGTTCCTTTTTCCATATAACATAACATAACATAATATAACATAACATAATATAATATAATATATTCATAGGTTTCAAGGTCTAAGTCATAGACATCTGTGACAGAAGGCATTATTCTGACTAGCACACTAGCTAAATCTTCTTAACGGGTTATATGGTATGTATATAGTTTCCAAACAAGCAAATACCCAGGACCTGACCTGTTTCTCTTTGTAGATTCCTGTCTAGATTTTGAGTTGATTTTTTTTTTTTTTTATCTTGTAACAACCTTTCTCTGAAGAGTTCAAGAAAAATTGCTACTTTGTATTTGTCCAGCCTTTTTTGTTATAACTGTGAGAGTGATGCCTATTTCTATTCTGTGAATCAGAGCTGAAACTACAAGTCTAGGTCATTTCTCATTAATATTTATGTTTTAACTATATTCAGATATCCTATGAATTTACATTAAAGTTTACATCACAGTCTCAAACTGGTATCACTTATATCTGCCCTGTGAATAAAGATGAATTTTAAAATTATAATTATACCTGGGGTGTTAATTATATGAGTAGAGATTTTGATAATGTCCTTCTGGCTCTCAGAGTGATATTATGGGTAGTGTAGTATATCTTCACTAATGTTTTCACAATTTCATTATCCCAATATATTTCTAATATAATTATAGTATCCTCTCTAGAACTTTATCAATGAATTAAGTTGGATACTCATACATAAACCCTGATATTTAAACTGTGTAATATTTCATCTCTAAAAGCTAGGCATTCAAGATACAATACACATTTCAGCTTTTTCAGATGTTTCAGGAGTTGCAAAATGCCATTGATTATGAAATGTTTGTTTGACAAAGTGATCCAATTTCAATTTTTTTTCCTCTGCAAAGAAATTAAGATTGGTTAATTTTTTCACCTTTCTTTGTAACATTCATTTTAAGGTATTCTTGTTGCTCAAAATTTATATTTGCTTTAGGTTCAAGAAATTTTGGTAAAATACATAAATTAATTCCTTTTCTTAAAATGTAAAATATGTGATATGAAAAGGTCTGCTAATACTCCTCAATGAAGAAAGTCTAAAACTGTGAGAACTAAATAGGACTTTAAATCTGGGAAATATTATGGTTAACTTCTGACTTGAAATATACTGTATAAGTACCTGGAAACCTTCAAACAATAAAACTCCTGGTACAGTTCCCAAACCTTGGCAATTAAGGGAAGCCTTTCTTGAAAGGCCACAGAAAATTCTTCCTAAGTGTGGGACCTTGAGAGATGAAATTCTGGGATAAAGAAATGAGGAGAAATAATTACTGTCTGGTAGTGTGAGTGATAAAGAGGGAAAAATTTATGCTTGCCAGAAAGAAACACATGCTTATAAGAATTTTCAAATATCAGTAGTATCAACAGATAAATAATTATACATTACTCACATTTCTTGCCTTTATTCCTCACTGGAAAGGTAGAATCAAAATGGTTACCAACACCCTCTCCTGCTTCCTGTTAGGAGTGCAGAATGGCTAAAGTAGAGAGTATTTGACTTTGACAAAGACTGTCTCCTTGACCCAACTTGAGTGAACCTTCTAGCAGCCTAAAATCTAGTCCCTGAGAAAACCCAGCTCCCCTTCACCTCCTGTTTGTAAAAGCCCAAGGCTCCCCAGTAAATTACCTTTTGTGCTGGTCAGCACTCTGAAAATAGGTCTGAGACCTCCCTTTCTTAGAGCATTATGAATCCTATGATAAATGATAAATGCGTCCTCTGTCTCTCCCAGGTGATATGTATCTCTTTGAATCCAAGGACCCAAAAACCATGTCTCTGAAGTTTCTCCATCAGGAAAGATAGTTTCCCTGTCTCCCAGTCTCTGTGGGAGAGGAGGTCTCTAACTTTGATAAATGCCAGTGACCAGACCTGGTTGGCTTAATTGCAGTGACATTGACAAGCCCTCTTAGCTGCCTTTTATCATTTTTCACTTCCCTGATTCTACTTGAGCTCCCACCCTCTTCTCTCGTATTCCCTCATTCTCCCTTTAAAATGCCCTTTCACTTCTATGCAAATTGAAGTTGAGCTGAGTTCATGTGAACCCTCTTCTTTGCTTCAGTAGTTACTGCCTTTGACTAGGGTCTCACTGTGTTTATCTCTGACAGTGTCAGCTTCCTAATGAGTCTGACCTTGGACTGGATAAAATAAATATTCTGTGAAAGAATAATGAGTGGATAGTGTTGAGGAAAATAAGAGAAATGGGAAAAGTGGGGGGAAGGCTATGGGTTTTCTGAGAAAATTAAAAGATTTTACAAGGCAGAAGAAGTGAGGAGCCTGAAGAATCTGGATGAGCCATGGTGGCTGACTACTTGAGGAACTTGTAGAGGAAGCTAAGGGCCAGAGATGGTGGGGAATTAAGAGACCAGGGTGGGTTGTTGATACCTGACCAGGGTCCCACCTGCCCCCTGGCTCACTCCCAAGACTCTCTTAGTGGGTAAGATCCCAGTACCTTAGACTCACCTGAAGCTAAATATCTCACCAGCCTGGTGGGATGGGGACATTAGTTAAAATTAAGATTATTTATATAAAGTAAAGGAGTAATTTTTTTTTTTTTTATGTTTTGGTTGAAGATAGTAATTTATTCCTGTCTCAATAGTAAATTACATTTGTGCATTTACTAGGAAAAAAGAGAGAGAAGGTTGAGGAACTAAGTTACTTTTATATTTTGAAAACTAGCCATAAACTATGCATTGCTGTATCTATGATGCTAAACTTGATAAAAATATGTTTTAATTAATCGGCTTTAGTTGAGTGCATACAACCTGGTGCTAAATGAAACAAAACAGGCCCAAAATATAGTCACTTGTGCTAAGCCCACATCACAAAACTAAGATTTAATACCCATCCTAGCAGCAGTCTCAACCCCTCCCTCAGGAATGTAACCTTTAATGAGTCAACTTGGATTACCTGGTCAACACCAAGTGAGGTAACCTGCCCATAGGTCCCTTCATTCCCCTTAGGAAGGCCACCTTGCCTGAAACAACACCTGTTTGCTAATATTTTCCCTTTATCGCCGCTTTCCACCTTTAAGAATATATTCTACAGTTGGTGGAGCTCTTTTCTATTTGCTAGATGGGATACTGTCCAATTCATAAATTATTTATGAAGCCAATTAAGTCTTTAAATTGTACTTGTTGAATTTAGTTTTTTAACAGATTTTGTGGCAGTGATGGGATTAAAAGAGGCTTCCTGTGGCTTCAAGGACAATGAGAAATATGGACGTGGTACGTACAGACCCCTTATGAACTTTTCTGTTTCTGACCACCTGCTGTGGTAACTTCCCTCAGTTCTGAGCTCCAGTCACTTTGCATTGAGCTCTCACTCTAATTGGCTTTCCACTCAAGGGCCAAATGGTCAGCTTGAGCTGGCAGATGATTAATCTGGAATCCAAGTCCCTAGACCTTGGTTCAGTGTACGATTTCCCAGTCTTTTAGAATCCCTTCCCAGTTCCAGTTCACAGTCCCCATGTACTGGGTCTGCTGGCTTAGTTCATGCTGGGAGTTGCTGCTGGTATTCATGGCCTTATCTTGTCCAGTTCACAGTAATACTTTTTGGTTATTGCTGGTGTGTTAAAGTGCATGTTTGTTTGTCTTGTTTTATGTAAATAAGCATAGTGGGCACATCTTAAACACCCAAAGGCAGTTGGAGTGCTTGCCACCTAACTCAAAGACTCTTGTGTTAGGATAAGATGGTCATCAAATGGGGTAGACTGACATTAGGTCAACCCCCACAACCTCAAGAAAATTTCTGTGCAATGAAGTACACTGTTAAAATGCACAATCCCCAAACTAGTGGCACAAACATTTAGGGTATTAATTCAACTCTGAGAAACCCATAGGCTTAGCTAATGGGATCCTTAATTTCTAGAGTTAAGTGCGCCACCTTCTGTGTAGAAATTATGGTCTCAGAAGCTAAAAATATCTACCAAAAATAGCCAAAATCTTACTAAAAACAACAGAAATTTGACTTGGTACTGGTTAGGTTGGGGACCCAAAATTAACTAGGAAGAGAAGTAGCTGGCATTTGTTTAGGCTGCTTCCACCAAGACACCATATCAAGAGTTCATATTTTAACTAACATGAAAGGCTTCCTTCTTCTATTTCTTTCCATTACTCTGGCATTTGCCTAGAAATATAACATCCTCATCTGTACCTCCTAGTACATTGCTAAGGGGAATAACCTCTAGAATTTAGAACAAGTATGTATTTTAAGCCAGGATAAAACTTAGATGAGCCCTGGCTTAAACAGACAAGTGCAACAATCCCTTTGAATGAATCCATTAGTGACACTACCTCAGTGGAAATGGTTTGTGCCCCTACAGGACTCTTCTCTGTCTGTGGTGATTATCATTTCCCTTGAGCCTACAAACACATAGATGGCTGGCACATAACTGGCCACTGTCATGTCCTTAAGTTTCCACAAATGAACTAAGACACCTCATTAGTTTCCTCCCCTGAATTTACATCACCAAATAAAAAAGTAATTACAAGGAGGTATTCACGATTCAGGAATTTCATCCTTTGGCAGGGCCCTATATCTCTAGTTAGGAGTAAACACAAATGAGGTTATAATCAGGATCCTTTATTTAATTCTTGAAAATATTACAGAATCTGCTGCTAAAACAACAGTTGCTCAACAAAATTCTTAGACTCCCTGGCCAATGTTGTTCTGATAATAAGACAGCTCTTGCTATCTTCTAGCTGAGCAAGGAGGTGTTGTGCAGTGGCCAACACCACCTGCTGCACTTGGATTGACATTTCTGGGGAAGTTGAGACTCAGTTACATAAGATTTCTGAGCAAGCCACTTGGCTTAAAAGGTGATTCCTTCAGCAGGTCTTTCTTTGACTTATTTGTTTTGATTGGTTTGGACCCTGGGGTCCATGGCTCTCAAGTATACCCCAATATTGGAAGTTATCTTGTTTATAATGTAATAGTCATAGTGATCTCCCTGGCATGTTGTATTTTCTCAAAGGCTTTAAATGCATGTTCATAGCTGCTAACCACCAAACAAATGATCTCCTTAAGACAGATGTCAGAAAAGGGTCAAAGAGAGAAATGAAACAAAGAGACCAACTTAAAAACTTGCGAGCCTGAAGTTGTGGCTTATGAATATCACAGAGATTATGCAAAAACTTTATGACCTGTGTTGTGTGAACTGCAGAGCAGTATCTGGGAGAGGCACTAATGCCCTAAATTTTCAGCACATCTTTCACTTAAGCTGAGAGTCTGATCAAAAGGTGGAATTGTTAAAAAAGAGACACACACTCAAAATGGAGTCACTTTATTAAGCCCTCGTCACCAAATCAAGTCTTAATACCTGGCTAATTAGGCAAATTAAGGCGACCTTGCCTGAAACAATACATTCTTTACTAATAATTTCCTTTTCTGCCTCTTTTCTGCCTTGAAAAACCTTTCCTTGTCTACATATCAGCAGTGTTCCTTTCTATCTGCTGAATGGGATGCTGCTTGATTCAGGAATCATTTAATAAAGCCAATTAAATCTTTAAATTTTACTTGGATTAATTTAATTTTTTAAGCACTGGGCATGGGTGAAATATTGTACTCATTTGATCTCTGCTACGATCTCTGTACAATCTATTTTGGGATTCTTGGATTATCATCATCTTGTCTAATTGAGACCATTTAGCATTATCAGAAATTACTTCTTTTATAAAGCAGAGAGGGGGGAAAAAAAAGTAGGTTAAATCATCAATGTGTATAATAAAAAAATTGGCTGAAACTGAGAACTAAGATTTTTGAATCTTATCAAAATGGTAAAAGCCAGGAAATATTTGATTAAATATCTGATTTTTTTCTGTCCTGGATAGGATTGAAGAGTTGGATTCAACATAAATATTTTTCCTTTTCTCTGGGAAAACCATGAACATTTGCCATTGAGTTATTCAACTGCAAAGCAAAGACCCATTCTAGCATGAGAACATTTGAAAAGTTCAATGGGAGTTTCTCTGATGCTCAGAACAACTGAATTATTTCATTTTATAAAGGTTATCTGTTTTTAGAAGTGTCAAGTGTTTGAAATAACTCTTTTCTAAACATAAATTTAGGCCAAGCTCTGATTGCAAACCACTGTTGATCCTAGCAAAGGTGATGTTACTATTCAAGCACTTGTTCCCGAGACCAGGAATTAAGTCAAGACAATGGAAAGAAGGAGCCTCATGGCAGATCTTCATTCCTTTCCAGAGAAGGACATTAAACTTTGAGGAATGGAAGAGTAGAAATGGACAAAAATGGGTAGTAATCAGAAGGTTATAAATTATCTGTAAATATAAGTTTTAAATGAATACAGGAAAAAGAAAGATAACATATGGATGTACTGTATTTAACTTAATTCAGACACTGTGATATACAGTACTTGGTACATGTATGCCACTTCTTGCACAAGTTGTAGGCTTTCAGAATAAAAAAGAAATGTATAGATAACTCTAAACTTTCTCCTGAACGATAGAGAAGTTGTACATGGGTCTTAGTCCATTTGGGCTGCTTTAACAAAATATAGATTAGGTGGCTTATAAGTAAGAGAAATTTATTTCTCGCAGTTCTAGAGGTTGGAAGTCCAAGATCAGGGCACCAGCCTGGTTAGGTTCTGATGAGGGCACTCACAGACCAAAATTCTTACTGTGCCCTTGCCTGGTGGAAGGGGCAATGGAGCTCTCTCAGGCCTCTAATATATCAATAACAGTGTTAACTTCATTCATGTATGCTCTGTCCTCATGATCTAATCACGTCCCTAAACTCCCACTCCATATCCTAATCCCATCACACTGGATGTTAGAATTTCAACATATGAATTTGGGGAATCACAAACATTTAGACCATAGCATCATGGTATCCAATTAGAGCCAGAGTGACAGGCAATGTCCTGGACAGTGTAGGTTTTTAAACCTTTCTCCATAGTCTAAGTGGCTGCACTTTCTTATCACCCTCAGCAACCTGGACATCCTCTGTGGGAAACTCAGCAATATCTAAACAGATGTGCAATAGAACAAAGTTCGATATGGCTGTATATTGATGTTTTACTTCTGGTGTAACTTAAGTAACCCGCCTCTGAAGGACATATCCATGTTGGGGTAATGAACTTTGCTTTGATTATCTGCCTTTGTCTGCGTGGCAAAGATAACGGGATTGTGGTTATGGAGAATGGGTGTTTTCACCTGAAGGGACATCCCCCACCTTAATCAATAGAAAAGACTGGTAATTAGAAATCAAATGAGGACTTTGACAACAACCATTTTATTGGGTTAAGGAGCTTTTCTTTGTTAACCTTTTGCATTTTGGTGCTTCCTTATAGACAAAAAAAGGAAAAATAAATAAATAAAAGAAGCTTCGAGGTACTCTGATTTGGGGGGTTAGTGAGCCTCTCTCTGTTCATCTAAGCCAGATACTAAGTAGGAAAAGCCTCCAGGTCCACGCATGTCACAGTAGGATCAACGATAAGTTTCTTTTATTATAAAATGTCTTCTTAGCATTTCTAAGGTTTTGGATTTCTTGGTAAAATGTTGCAGACTTTCTTAAGGTGTGTAGCAGAGAATTAAAGGTGAGCTTTGGAGAAAATCCTATGTGAAGCTCTGTTTCTGCCCTTCTTGTGAAGAGGTGTTGGCAGCTTTTGTTACAGGCATTCATTTCAGTGATATATAGCAAATGTCTTACAAGAAAATGTCTCCCTCCTAGGCAGAAGATAAATTGTTTCCTGACCAGGATAAGAAAGATAATACTTCCCTCTAAACTGAAGGTTAGGCAGATTTGTCAGCAGCTCCTTTATAAGATTGGGGGTTTCCTAAGTTCTGGTTTCCTAAGTCTGTATGTAGGCAACATCTACCTGGGACACTCAGCATCTCCCAGAAGGGACTGATGCCAGGAAACCAGTGTAACCATGAAGCTTAGACTGCCTGTTGGGGCAGGCATAATAAAGTCCTTTGTCTCTGACTAAGATTCTCAGGTCTTCTGACAGCATCTATGAAACTGTGGCAGACTCACTTGTTAGTTTATAAGTAAGGAAAAATCTCAGAGACTCCACAATTCTGGAGAGTAGGGTTCTTGACAAAACTTTGGACAATAGTGAAAATGGAGAGTCCTCTTCACATCTGAAGAACCCACAGTGATGCTGGCAACACAAGGGAGGCTTCTACATCTGATCTGGGAGAGAGGGTTGTGCAAGATTTTAACTTTGATGAGAGCAACCCCTGTTTCCAACACACACATACATTATTCAAAATAAAAGTCATAACTTATAAACTACATGAAGTATATTAATGTCCAGCAAAGTCTGGTTTGTCCCATGATGACAACTTTGATGCTTTCCAAAAACCAATTGTCAATATATACAAATATATATTTTCTCACTGTATTGATGGCAATGGTTATAATCAGTGTCTATTCTGACAGAAAGATGTGTGGGCTATGCTAGCCATAGTTGGAACATCATCCCTGATTGTCATCAAAATAGCAGTAAATTGGTGAGCAACTTAATTGTTATAATGTATTATTCACATTTCCATTTCTTTCTTCCTCAGTTGCAGGCAAATATTAATAAAACATTCTATTAAAATTTTTGGCACTGTGTTTCTAATGTTACCCCTTTGTTGATGACCTAATTTAACTTGATTTGTATCAAATATCTTCTATTTTCTCTCATATTATTCACATTTTATATTAATTTGCTCTTCAAGCTCAAAATGTCCCAAATGAACACTTACTTCACCTATAAATCTCCTTTTGTGATTTATTCCAATCTACCCAATTCGAGATATATATATACTTGATCTGTTGCAACTCGCTATAAAATGTCCTTTAGAACCCTTACTATTTTCTTATTTAACTAGTACAATAGCCTGGTGCCTAACTTCAGGCTTAATCGCTAACTATAGTCTTTCCTCTCAGGTAGCATTTTCCATGTTGTAGCTTCTATTACTCCCCATAATCCTCAGCAAAAGGTTGAGGTTTTGTCCTGGGGTAGCCCGGTACTGACTCTAACTTCACTATACTTCATGGGCCTTTGCTTTAGCTGCAACTACTCACAGATCCCTGACACACATATACCTTGAAAGCATGACAGGTGAGCTTTTCTTTTGCCTGGAAAGCACTTTGCTCCATCATCAATTTGGCTAATGCCAATATGTCATTCAAACCTAGCTTCTTCCTGTGAGTGTTTTCAAATTTATGCCATCACATGGAGGGGATCCCTGTCCCAGATCCCATGTCAAGTTATTGTATATGTCACAGTTTGTAGGCTTTTTGAATTGTGGTAGACTCTTTTGTTGGGTGGCTGACAAGTGACGGGATGAGGGCCTTGGCAGTACTTCAATGTTATTTATTTTTCATAATTCTACTACATCCTAAATGAAACTCCAACCACATTTTATTCATCATTCATCATCTTAACATGCTGTACTTCTCAATTGTGTTTGTGGATGGGTAGATGGGATAGGGGCCCACTATGGATGGTAAAAATTTGTTTTGAAATTTCATTAGTATTTAATATTATTAAAATATAAATATTATCAACATGGAATTCTGATGGAAAAAATCCTGAGTATATTTGGTTTAAATTGTGAATGCCTGATCATTTTATGTTATCTAGGAAGTAACTTACTGGAGAGACACCATTTCCTTTTGGTAATCATGCAGCACTGTAACCAGAGAAAGTGATTTCTCTAACAAAAAGATGTTTAATACATAAGGCTGTCAAAGAATGAATACACAAGGCAATAGACACAATGATGTATTGACACATTCCTTGATGCCTATTTCCTGTTTTTCCACTTCTGGAACCTACTTTCTGGCAGAGGATTTTTTTTTCTTTTGTTTTTCTCTAATAAGTAGAGAAAAAGAACATATTTAGTTTCTTCCAGAGAACCAAGTGACAAAGAAATCAGGAGTTAGTATCGTGGTAATTATAGCTGAGTCAAAGCAGTGACAGGAAGAATTTGTGGAGACTTTCATTTACTTTTCTGGAAGTGTAACATTCCGTGTAAATACCACTTTACAGATTGATCTATCATATTTGTGTTTATCGGGGAAACAGAGCTATTTATTTTTCCACTGGAAGTTTTTCTAGTTTACCAAAAGAAATGTAATTAATCAAATTAATATGTTTACTTATTGGTCAGCACCTTGTTACAAATATAATCTTTATTTTTCCATCTCTTACCATAGAGTGATTACCTAGGAGATGGCTATTAAAGAAATTTCCACTCTGCTGAGTTAGTCTATATTGAATAGCTTAATGTTCCATACCGCTATCCTTTTAAGTATTCTTATAACATAATTGAAGGCGATTAAAATATCAGAGATTATGTACAAAATAATAAGTATTCATCCATGTACCATATCTGATCATTGAAAAGAAAAACAAAACAAAGCAATTCCTTTACTTACTTGCTTATGATTGCATCCGCACGTGTGTGTGTGTGTGTGTGTGTGTGTGTGTGTGTGTGTTTTCATAAGTCTCATGGTCAGAACTGAGAGGATATTCCTATGCTAAGAGAACTCTGGTAATTTCTAGTGAACTATCTGTAATGATGCTTAATCCTATGATAAATTAGAGCTATTTTTTTCGGAACACTCTTTATCACCCTACGTTTTATTCTTTCACTTCATATTTCACTGGACATTCAATTAACTTTTGGTTTGGCAAACATTTGTTCTATACATAGGGGATGCTTTATAAATATTGGAAAAATAAGTAAAATTCAGGACCCTCAAGAAATGCATCGTTTCCTATGAAAGGTAAGCAAATAACTTAAGTACATAGTATATGTACTTATATGTAATGGTAACTGTAACATAAAAACGTGTTTTGGATACAAAGAAAAAGTTTCATCTGATGAAAAGTTATTGTTGGAATTAAATAATCAAAAAACAAAACAAAACAAAACAAAACTGCAGAGCACAGATGATGGCCATGCTAAGAGTTGAAAAGTAATTGCAATTACTAGGTAAGTGAAGGAGCTAATAAGAAAATAAATACAAATACATGGAGGTATGAGATAGTGTGTTATAGTTCAAGAATGGCAAATAACTTTATATACAAAGAAAAAGAGAAATGGATAATCAATGCATCTTGGAGGAGAATTAGAGGTCAAATTAAGAACAAGTATGTCATGGTAAGAAGTTTAGGGATACCAGCAAACAGAGTTGTTAAGTATAATAAATACAGTATTTCTATTTTACTAAAATTCGGTTTATTTCAGTGTGAAATCAAATTTAGAAAAAGTGAGGAAAGTTTGGTGCCAGTAAGTTCAGTTATGAAAGTGACATAAGAATATAATGGCTTTGAATATAGGCATCAACAGTGGGAAGGTATCTATAGAAAGTAAAAGTGTATTTTTAAGTGTTTTAAAAAGCATATTGGTTTATTATATTTTGCCAGCTATGTGTCTGTTTTATAACCACACACTCATGTATTCTGTGAAATAACCGTATTATCATTGTCAACAGTTTTCAGATGAAGACACATACAAAGAAAGCTTAAACCGTTTTATTAATGGTACAGATCTTGTGAAAGGTAGAGTTCGGATTTGGATCCTGGTAGCATAGATCCAGAATCCATGCTTTTAAACACAAACCATGCTGTTTCTTATGTTTAATCTTGTTTGTAAGTGGAGGTATAGCACAAGAGGAGAGAAGGAAGATCTTAGGCTAAACCTCTGCTATCTGATTGAGCAAACAGACACCAGATAGTTATTATTAACTGTGATAGAGAATCCAACACATAAACTAGGTTCAGGATAAACTTCATATATACATAAGAATCTATAACAGCACTATCATGTCTCTTTTTTATTGAAATAAAATTGACAGCATATAACATTGTATTAGCTTCAGATGTACAACATGAGTCCATATACGTATATGTTGCTAAGTGATCATTACAATAAGTCTAGTTATCATCTATCATCACACATAGTTACAGTTTTTTTTTCCTTGTGATAAAAACTTTTAAGATCTATTCTCTTTGCAAGTTTCAAATATACAATACAGTATTTTTAACTAGAATTACCACACTGTATATTATATCCTTGGGGCTTATTTTTTTAATAACCAGAAGCTTGCCCTTTCTGACCACCTTCACCCATTTTACTCTGCCCCCCCCCAACAAGTTAGACCTTATAGTTGGTCAGAAATTTGGAAGAAAATTTAGAAAAATAAAAGTTTGATCAGCGTATACAGTTTCAAAAGTCACAATTTTATTCAATTAAAAAAACCCCAGAGAAGCAATATTAATACTAGGGGAAATAAGTATATGTTAGAACATATGTTTCTAGCCAAGATGGAGTAACAAACTGAATTTACCCTCTAGCCATAAAAAAATTAGAAATCTTGACAAAATATTTGAAACAATTCTTTGTACAATGAATAAATGTGTTTTGTCTAGAGCCATCCTCAAGTTCATGGAGTAGGAGAGAGAATCTAAGTAAAGCACAGTGGTTGAGTGATCTTAGGGGTTGGAGCTGAGCTGTGCGGGAGACCAAAATGGCTGCAATTTGTGGGCAGGGCACCAGAAGAGGAAGCTAAATAGAGAATAATTCTAAACATCTGCTTGGGAGTCCTCTTAAATATGTGGTTGAGTAAAAGCTACTCATGCATAAACTGAAACTCCAAAGCCTGGGCAAGATGGATGGCAGAGCTTTAAGCTAAAATTTCCCCAAGTTCATACAAGGCTGGAAGACATTCTTGACCCTACCAACCAGAAAATAATTTACCTGGTTGAACACTTGCATTTTGCAGAGAAGCAAGAAAGTTCATGTCTTAAGAGTAGGAAAAAACTACCTTAGAATAAATATTAACACAAAATAACCACGATAATCAGAAAGCAAATCAACTGCCTGTTAGAACAAACTTTAACACCCTTTAAAAGAAGACAAAAAATTCAGCATATTCAAAGTATTTGTCATCCAATCAAAATTTTCTAAACTTACAAAGAAGCTCCAAGGTGTAATCCAAAATTAGGAGAAAAATTAGTCAATAAAATCAGACTCCAAAATAAAAGAGATGAGACAAGAATTTTTTAATAATTATTATAAATAAGACACCAGGATTTATAAACAAATATAAACAAAGTAAGGATGTGAAAATGGAATTTCTAGATCAGAAAAAAAATTACTGAATGTGAATAACAGTTGATTGGAAAATACAAAAGAAAAAATCATGTTCTGGAAGAAATAGTAATAAAAAGATCCAAGATGAAGCAAGGAGAGGGAAAAAAACAGACTAGAAATAAGAAAAACAGAGACACAGCCAGTGGAAATATATCAAGAGATTCAACATCACTAACATTTTATTAGCACAACAAATCATATATAAAAATTTATGTACCGACCAAGTGAAGTTTATTCTAGGAATGAGATTGGTTTGACACTCAGAAATCAATCAATGAAATTTACCATTAACAAAGTAAAAACAGGAAAATCATGTGATCATCTCAATAGACTCAGATAAAGAATCTGATAAAATTAAATACCCATTTATGACAAAAATCCCAGCATGTCAGGAGTATAAGGAAAATTATGCAATGTGATAAAAAGCATCAGCAAGATACCAATAGTTATCATAATATATAGCGACAAAGACTGAACGTTATTCTTATAAGACAGGGAAACGGCAAGGACGTTTGCTCTTATCTCTTCTAATAATAGTGTTCCAAAGTCCTATGTAGTGCAATAGGGAAAAAATTAATAACAACATACTGATCAGTAAGTAGGAAGTAAAAATGGCTTATTTACAAATGGCATGATTTCATACATAGAAATTTCTAATTGCCTATAAAGGAGGCATTAGAAAATTTAAGCTAATTTGTCAAGGAAAAAATAATACAAGTTCAATAATCAAAAAGTAATTATAGTTCCATATTTTAGTAAAAAAATTTTAGAAAACTAAAATGAAATAAAACAATAAATATTACAAAAGCAACAAAACATGAAATACTTAGGGTGAAAATCAAATATGTATTAGACCTGTTTATTGAAAACAAAAAACAGTTGTTGAGAGATTAGAAAGAAGTAAAATTGCCTTTATCCTTAGATAAAATAATCCTTTGCATAGAAAATCATATAGATTCCTCAGAGTGATTTCTGGAATCAATCACTGAGTTTTACAAAGCTAAACATTATAAGAATCATATAAATAACCAACATCCTTTAAAAAAAGTTGAAGCTTTTATGGCAGTCAATTGATTTACCAAACAATTACAAATTGTTTTGGGATGGCCAAAAAGTTCATTCAGTTTTTTTCTGTAATGTCTTACATCTTTCAATACTTTGAAAAATTTCTATTTAGGATGAATAGATGGAATATAGACATTTTTAGAGCAGAAAAGTTGCTCTGTATGATACTATAATGGTGGACACATGTCACTATACATTTCCAAAACCAGTAGAACGTGCAACACGAAATAAACTCATGTAAACTATGGACTTTGGGTAAATATTAGGTGTCAATGCAGGCTCACTGATGGTAGCAAATGCAGACTCTGGTGCAAGAATGATGGTGTGAGAAAGTTGTACATGGTTGGGGGCAGAAGGTACATGAGAATTTTCTGTACTGTCTGCTTGATTTTGCTGTGAACATAAAATTACGCAAAAAAGATTATTAATTTTAAAAAATTAATAAAATTGCCATTTATAATATCACTAAAAAACTCAATACATCTAGAGACTAATTTATACAATAAAGGCAAGATTATGACATGGTTGACTATAAAACATGGCTAAGAGAAATTGAAGAAACCCTAACTAAATGAAGAGAGATACTATTTTCATGAATGGGGGAAATCCATATTTCTAATATTCTTCCCAAATTTATTTTCAGAAATCAATGCAATGAAATGCAAATCAAAATCACATCAGATTCTTTTTTTTTTTTAGGAAAAAAAGAAAACAGATTGTAAAGCTATTTAGAAATACAAATGAGTTAAAATAGCTAAAACAATTTTGAAAATAACAAAGTGTTATGACTTAAAATACCTGATTCTGATTTACTATACAGCTACAATAATCAAGACAGTATGTTACTGGCAAAAGGATAGACACATAGATCAATGGAGTAGAATAAAAAACCTTGAAATAAATCCACATGTATATATGGCCAATTGATTTTTGACAAAACTGCCAAATTTATTCAATGGGGAAAGGCTAATCTTTTCAAGAACTTGTGCTGGGAAAACTGGATATCCATAAGAAAAAATAAACCTCAATCTTTGCCTCTCACCATGTACAAACTTGACTTTAAAAAGATCAAAAACTTAAATCTATAAGTAGAAAACTTTTACAAAAAAAATACGCTAAAACTTTTTGTCATGAGGGTAGCTGAATTTTTCTTAGATATAATGCACTCCATAACACTAAAGCACAAATGCTCCCCAAGTGTTCATAGACACATACTGATAACACTAAACTGATGATTTTTAAAGTGTAGACTAAATATATGACTTTTTTACGAAAAGAAATTAATAAAATTAACCCACCAACAATAGAAATCTATACCAAACAATGAAATTATTATTTCATTCAATTCAATTGTTTCAATGAAACAATTATTCCAAAGTGGAATAATTAATGTAAAAATGTTTAAATAACAAAAGGTAATATCCAGAATATTCTGAGCAAACTCTTTAAGGAACCATAAAATTCTCAGGTTATAAGCATAAAATTCTCAGGTTATAAGCAAAATGTTCTGTATCATTGAAATAGTTGGAAAACTTCCTAGCTCATTAAGGAATACCAGAATAACCTTGATATCAAAAACAGACAGGATGAACAATGAAACTCCAGATATATCTCACAGCCAAATATAGTTGCCAACATCTTAATTTAATTCTAGCAAATCAAATTCAGCAGTATATTAAAAATTATGACAAAGTACAATTTATTCTAGGAACCAATGCCTGATTCCACATTAAATTTTTTTGTAATTTACAGTTGCAACTTTCAGCACTTTCTAAAGTTCTTGCACTCACAAAAGAGCATTTATATAAGTGAGATGTATACACTGACTAAATTTCTTTATGTTTTAAAAACTCATAAAGTAAAAGAGGCCTAAGAATAAGAACTAAGTAGAAAAACCTTTTCGTTTCTTCTGGGTTTTCCTGCATCTTTCTTGCAGGTGCAACTATATCCTATTATTTTGGATTACCAGGTAAACATCACCTTATAATCTTTGGTGCACAATTTCTCCATTTCAAGAGTTCCTCCAATTAAAGAAATAGCTGTACATCCCCCAGTTAAACTAATATTAAAAAAAAAAAAATCTATGACTACATTGTCCTCTGTCTATTCTGTACAAATTCTAATGCCTTCATTGTGTAGTGCACTCAGCTTTCATGGGCCCAGCAAGAATGCAGGTTAAGGATGAAGAGCACTGCTGTTGAAATTATTTTAATTATTTCCCAATTATTATATTTTCCAATAATCTTCTTTAGAAATAAAATTCAATTTTAACCCTGAATTTATTTTCAATAATTTGCCTATTGCATTTTTAAACTGTTTCTTTTAAAAACAGATTACAAAATAATTCAAACATAGCAAAAAAATTGAATGCCCAATTTAAGACAGATCACACACATTTGTATCCCTTTAAGTGTCTCTTCCTCATCAGATTCTCCAATCTATCTCAGTTCTCCCCCAAAGAATCAATAGTTCACTCTTGTGGGCATTCTTTATTTTTTTTTATTTTTTCACTCCTTTGAATACATTACAATCAAATATAGAATTATTTTACATGATTTTAAACTTTATATGAATACCATCGTATTACATGTTTCATTTTGTAATTTGCTTTACTTTATCCCATGGGGCTTTTACTTTGAGATTTTTCTATATTGATACTTATAGCTTTACTAATTCATTTTCACATTACATAGTACTTCATCATATAAACATTTAAAAATATTGACTCACTATCAACAGTGTAGGGCATGTAGACTTTTAGCTACTATGGGAAATGCTACAAGTGATCATCCATGTATATGTTGCCCTGGACACACATGGAAGAATGTTTAAGCGGTTGCATTGCTCAGCCTGTGGGAATCTGCATCTTCAGCTTCGGTAGATATTGATGAATTTCTTTTCGTAGAAGTCGTGTAATTTTCATAATCATCAGGTGTATTTGCAACGAGATTTCTCTTGACAGTATTTCTCTTTGTGGAATACAAACTGTCAGTCATTCGTCACTCCCAGGAATTCTTTCCTTCCAGTGAGGGCCGTCCCAGGCTTGTCCTGGTAAGAATCTGTACCATCATGGGAACAGGGTTCCCTGTATCAGTGGGTGGGAAGCATGAGCTGCAGACTCAGTCCAAGGCACAAGTGATTCCTCTTTGGGGTGAAGTCAGGATGTCAAGGTGGGAGATTTACACTCCCATTCAGAGCCATCTATCAAACTACAACACTCTGGACTGAATCTTTTTAAATACACTGGCTGTTCAAATTTGAGTCTCGCTATAGCATTCTGTCACTCTTTCTTGTAAACTTGATAAGCTGTAGTATCCTTTTACTGATGGAACTTAGCTGTCCGCTCATGGTAGAATTACAGCCACACTGTAGTACTTGTGCATGTAGAGATGTTTACTTTGACCAAGTTTATTCAAAAACTCATAAAGTAAAAGAAGCATAAAGATAGGAACTCAGCTCTCAGGTTTTCTACATTTATGAAAGGGATACATTTTACCTTCATATTTACCTGCAGTACATCTTCTGACTTAAACTTTTATAATATCACATAATGTTTTCACTGTAGTTCCTTTAAGTTGTGAATTATAATAATTGATTAATATAACACCTTTACATTGTTGTAGTTAATATCTCTTACACACACAGTGTATTATTTTTCCATAACATATTTTTGTGATCTTTTAAATAATTTTGTGTAGGATTGTTGCATTGAAATTCTTATGATATTTTGGTCTTGTGCTCGTGTGGTTTTGTGCTTTTTTTTTTTTTTTAATAAGATTGAGGTATGTTTTCTTTGATACATAAACATAACTCAGAAACATTTTATTTTCTAGACAAATTTTGTAACACTGTGATTACCTAGTCTTTGAAATGTTGGAAAAAATCCTTGGAGAATTAACCTGATTCTGGTGTTTTTTTGTGTGAGGTAATTATTTATATCTTTTTTCTATTTTATCTATGGGGATTGGCATAGTTTGATGTTCTGATTACACTTGGGTCAGTTCTGGTAAATCAGATTTTACTTTACATTTTTTCTATTTTATGTGCATTTTCAAAATGGCCACACTTTTTAAATAGTATACTGTAATGATGATTATTTCCCTTGAAATACATTTTTAAAGTATTTATGACTTATGTTTTATTAATTATTTTGGTTAGTGGCCTGGTATCTTATTGATGTTTCAAAGAAAACTAACTATGAGTTTATATGTTTTACTTTTCTATTTTTACCTTTATCATTTTCTGCTTTTATCTCTGTATTCTGAATTATTATTTTTCTAGATTGTTGAGGTGTGGATTCAATTTATTCATTTTTATTATTTATATTGATCAGTGTAAAAATTTAAAGCAGTACATTTTTCTTTGATAGTTGCTGCAATTGTTTTCTGTGAATTCTTATAGGTAGTATTTCATCATCATTATTTCTTAGAAATTCTGCAAGTTAGCTTATATTCTCTCATTTACCAAGGAGTTGTTTAACAAAGTTTTTTCCCCAATTTTCAAACAGGATAATTTTTATTTTTGCCAATAATAACTAGATTTACTGCACTATAATAAAAACAGTTTGTATTATTCCTAAATTATGGCATTTTGAGCTTTTCTTATTGTCTTGATATCTTGTCATTTTTTTGTGTGACTATTCCATATGCAGTTTAAAGAACTTGTATTTTCCATTAAAGCTGTTAATTAATGTTATAGGCCTATATTTTGATTATATTAGTAAAATGTTATATATCCACACTTTTTCTTGTTATTTTGACCTTTTGTATACTAAAAGTGGTATGTTAAAATCTACCATTATGAATTATTTTTCTATTTCTCCTTTCATATTCTATATTTTCTTTTCCATCTCTCTCCATAAGTTTGGTTGTATGTGATTTGGCGCATAGATATGCATCAAGTAGAACTGTCACTTTTAGCATTGGTGCATGTCCTTTTTTCTCACTTAATGCTTTTGTAATGTAATTTTAACTTACATGATATCAGGTGTCTCGTGAATATTGCTTACTCTTTGCATGATAAGCATATTTGTCCATCTGTTTAGTTTGAGTGTCTCTGAATCATTTTTCTATTGTTAGTTTTTTACATACAGCATAATTATTTAAGCAAATTTGAAAATAATTTACTTTGAATAAAAGAGCTATGTCAATTTACATTGATGGATATGAATGATATTTTGGATCCCTGTCATAATATTTTTAAATGTTTATTGAGGTCTAATTGACATATGCAAATTGATAAGCTTTGATTTATACATATATATATATATATATATATATATTCGCAATATATACTGCCTTAAAGTGATCCTCACATTTAAGACAAAGAACATAGCCATCACTCCAAGTTTCCTTACGTCTTTTCACAATCCTGTCTTCCTGTTCCTCCCATAAATCCTATTCCCAGTCACTTATGGCTCTATTTTGTTACTCTAGGTTAGTTTGTATTTTCTAGGATTTTATAGAAATGGGGTCATAAAAATCTATGCTTTTTTACTCACTTACTTCATGCAGCATAATTATTTTGAGATTTATCCATGCTGTGAATACCAATAATCTATTCCTTGTTTACTGCTATGTAGTATTCCCTTGCATGAATAAATGACATCTGTTTAATCATTCATTTGTTGATGAATAAGTTGGTTGTTTCTAGTTTGTTTTTTTCTATTACAAAACTTTGTCTAGGATAAATATATAGAGGTAGAACTGATGGATCATATTCATGTAATATTTAAAGAAACTCTAAACTTTTCCAAATGGTTGTACCTTTTTACATTCAGAATACCAGCATATAAGAGTTCCAGTTCCTCCACATCCTTTTCAATATTTTATATTGTCAGTCTTCTTAATTTTAGCCACAGTAGGTATGTATTGGCATCTCATCATGGTTTCAGCTTGCATTTCCCTACTGATTATTGTTGTTCAATATACTTTCATGTACTCATTTGCCATCTGTATATCTTTTCTTGTAAAGTGTCTATTCAATACTTTTTTCACATTTCAATAAGTGGTTACTATGACTATGATTATGATCTTTGTATTTTGAGAATTCTTATATATCTAGATGCAAGTCATTTATCAGTCATATGACTGGCAAATGTCTTTATCTGTGATTTATTTTTTAATTATCTTAGTGGTTTTTTGAATAGCAGAAGTTCTTAATTTGAGGAAGCCTGGCATAATTAATCATGTTTTTCATCTCATGTCTAAGAAATCTTTATCTAAACTAAGATTACAAATATTTTCACCTATGATTTCTAACTCTCTTAGGTTTTACATTTGGACTTCAATTAATCTTTTCATATTGATTGAAGAAATTTTGTTTCTTTATTTTTTTTTTTGTTTGATTGCTTGCATGTGAATACCCAATGGTTCCAGCACCATTTATTGAAGAAATTACCATCTTTTCACTGAACTAAAATTAACACCCATGTGAAAAATCAGTTATTCAAAGCTGTGGAGATCTATTTCTGGACTCTCTATGCTGCTGTATTTATCTATTGCATACGTTTTTATTGAGACCACATGCTCTGGATTACAGTAATTTTGAAATCAGGTGGTGTGTGTCCTCCTAATTTGTTCTTCTTTTTCAAGTCTATAGAATTGACTGACTATTCTATTATATAGCATTTGTATTTTCTTATACACTTTAGCATCATTTTATCAACTTCTACAAAAAATGTGCCAGGGTTTTGTTGGATATTTTGTCCAATCTATACACCAATTTTGAGATAATTGATATAACAATACTGAGTCATCTGACTCATTGACCTGTTAAATCATGCCAATGATTTAGATTTTTAAATTCTTTCAGTGACATTTTCAAGTTTTTAATGTACAAGTTTTTCATAACTATTCTCAGATTTATGTCTCCATATTTTATATTTGATGATATTATAAATAACTGTTTTTATTTTGAGTTCTGATTGTTTACTATTATATAGAAATATTGTTAACTATTGCTACATTAATAAACTCAATGATTATTTCTTATAGCTTTTTTTGTAGATTCTATTGAATTTTCTACCTAGATTAACACATCAGTTATGATAAAGACAGTCTTATTATTATTATTTTTAATCTGGATGCATTTGACCTTTTCTCTCTTGCCTTACTTAATACATTATCTAGAACCGCTAGCACATTTTGAGTAGAAATGGTGAGAGCAATTGATTTTGATTTTAGGAGAAAATAATTAAGTCAGGTAGTATTCATCTCTTAGGTGTTGGTTTTTGGTAGATTCCTTCTATCAGTTTGAGAAACTTCCTTATATCCCTAACTTATTGAGAGCAATGATTAGAAATGGATGTTGGATTTTGTCAAATGCTTTTTAGGTATCTATGGTGAAAATTATGTGGTTTGGACATTTTTTAATTGTTAAAAATAAATTATACTTATTGATTTTCAAATGTTAAACCATACTTGCATTCCTACATAAACTCCAGTCAGCCATGCAATGTTATCTTTTTCATATACTTTTGGATTCAAATTTCTATTTTTAAATAACTTTTGCATCTATGTTCATGGCTTGTATTCCCAATGTAAAATGTGTTATTATTATTAAATTTATTCCTTTGCAACACATTTTTTTGTCTGCTTTAATGTTTCTCTTTACCAAAGGTTTTCCATAATTTCATTGTTATGTTCCTTGGAGTTGTTTTCTATTTTTTATATGCTTGGAAACTTTTGAGCTTCTTGAATTTTGGTATATGTTTTATAATATCTGAAAAAACATAGCCATTACTTATTCAATTTTTTTTCTGCATTCTCCTTCTTACTGTACCTTAGGAAATCTAATTCCATATATACTATGCTGATATTTATTTTCTTATTTTCAAATGTTTTTCTCTATGTAAAACAGATAGTTTCTATTGCTATGTATTTTAGTTCACTAATCCTTCCTTCTGAATCTTCCAAGCTACCATTAAGTGTTATATATATATATATATATATATATATTTACAGACCTTGTCATTTTCATGTCTATAATTTTTAAATGTATTTTGAATGCCGTTACTAGACTTTTTGAACTTATGGACTGAAGTTATAAGATTGTTTTTAATATCCTAGTCTTCTAATTCTAATGTCTCTGTCAGTTTGGATTAGTTGCAATTAAATTTTCTTCTCATTATGAGTTGTGTTTTCCTGTTCTTTTTGCAAACCTACTAATCTTTGATTGGGTGTCAGACAATGCTGGATTTTAGATATTATATATTTCTATAAATATTCTTTATTTTTATTTTTTTTTCTGAGATGCAGTGAAGTTTATGGAGACAGCTTGATCCATTTGTTTCTTTCTTTTATAAAATGACAAGGGCTTTGGCACAGTGTTCAATCTAGGACTAATTTAGCATGGACTATTCCACACTAATAAGAAAAGGCTTTCCAGATTACTGTACACTATAACTCCCCAAATCATGAGTTTTTCTATTTTGCTGGTGGGCACAAGTACTATTCTCAGTCATATGTGTATTCTGGACATGGTAAGTTTTAACAATTTTGAATGGTTCCTTCCCCCAGTGGAGTCCCCTTACACCCATTTGCTCACCCATACTCTACTACTAGACCACCAGAGTGAGTATTTTTTCTCTGCAGCTCTTTTCTCAGGGTTGCTTTGTCCTGTGAATTCTAAGGCTAAGCTGCACTATTCTCCCTAGACTCTCATCTGCATCTCTAAACTCAGAGCCCATTGTACTCTACCCAAAGTTACCTATATCTATACAGCAGCCTATGACCTCAGGGTTGTAAACTAGCAAAATCAGAGGGCTCTCTTCTTTGTCTCCCATCTCTCAAAGGTCTTCATCCACTGTTGCCTGATCAGTGTCTACAAAACCATTTTTTTCATATATTTCATCCTGGGTTTTTTGTTGTTGTTGTTGTTTTCAGTCTGAAAGGTAAATCAGATACGAGTTACTCTATCTTTAACAGAGCTATATCTGTTCAATATTAATAAGAAATTCCTTTCTTAAGCATATTTTTCTGAATGTACTTTACAACCATGTTTGTAGAAACGTATATATGCACTGGTTAATGTGCACCTATGTTATTTTTTTGCTCTATCAGGTTACAGGATTTAGAGGCAAGACTATTGAATAACAAAAATCAGATTCAACATTCAGATCCTTTTTAGTAATACCAGTCTCCAATAAAAGAAAGCAGATGCATTTTCCCTGGTTTCTCCAATAGTTTATTATAGGATTGGGGCAAGAAATGCTTGAAGTGAGTCTGGGTTATCTTGTGGTACCAAAAATTAAGCAAGTATTCAAGCAAAACAATGTTGAGGTACATCAAAGACAGAAAGGAGTCAACTGAAAGACCTCCCAGTAGCCAAAGCTGAAAATTTTGAACAAGAAAATAAATAACATAGTACCGGATTATAATATCCTTGAGTCCATACTAATATAAACAAATGTTTGAACTAATCATTAAATAAATGTGGGAGGATAGAAAAATATCCCATGAAGAAAAGTTCCAAAGAGTTTATATAGACTCTCCTCATTCAAGAGATAATGTCTATCTCCTACCATTTAAGTGTGAGCTGTGACTTCTTTCTAAAGAGTATGGTAGGGGAAGGGAGGGGTGAATTAACTTCACAGTATGAAAGTCTAACAATGGGGACAGATTGGGAGTTTGGGATTGACATATACACAGGGCTATATTTAAAATAGACAACCAATAAAGACCTACTGTATAGAAGAGGGAACTCTGCTCAATACTTCATAATAACCTAAATGAGAAAATAATTTGAAAAAGAATAGACACATGCATATGTATAACTGAATCACTTTGCTGCACACCTGAAACTAACACAATATTGTTAATCGACTATACTCCAATATAAAATAAAAAATTAAATAAAATCTAATAATCAGTGCCTCAGCTTGGTAACCAAGTTAGCACCAGCCGTGATGAGTCGTATTGATGGTATGTACGTGTGATATCATGTGAAGAAAATGACTCTTTCAGTCTATAGTCTTCCACCTAATAATTTATAAGAAATTATAAATTCAATCCAATTATAAGAAATTTCAATCTAATTATAAGAAAACCTAGACAAATTCTAGGATCATTCTACAAAGCACCTAAGAAGTATTTTTCAAATATTCAAGGTCATCAAGAATAAGAAAAATTCTCAGAAATTGTTAAAGCCAAGAGTCTTCTCAGGAGACATAATGACTAAATGTAAGAGATACCCTGCATAGGATACTAGAACATCAAAAGGGCATTAGATAAAGACTAAGAAAGCCTTAATAAAGTATGAACTTGGCTAAGTAATGTGTCAAGTTGTTTCATCTGCTGTGCCTAATGGATGATACTAAAGTAACATGTTAATAATGGAAGACACAGTGTGTGGGTATATGCAGCTCTTCAGCTACTTTTGCAAATTTCTGGTTTAAACTATTCCAAAATAAAAATGTCTTTAAAAACAAAGACAGCAATGCCAAATTCTTCCTATCCCACATTGCTTATAATACAGGATTGTCGTCTCAGGAAATTCTTCAAAATTGCTTCTCAATGGTGTTAATAAGTCTGGATATCAGACAGAGTTCACTAATATTTGTGTTTCAGAGTCTCAACCAAGTTGATTTATGGAGTTAACAATTTATATGAGAAAAAAGTGTTAGCAAGATACAGAAAATCCCCTAAGTTTCAAAGCACAATATATCTTCAGTGCATGTCATAACGTACAAGAGTGTCTCCAAATATATACAGGTAGCCTTTTCTTTCTATATGAGGATTTATGTTCAATCTTATTTTTATATGTTATGCATTGAGACGTCGTAAACATCATATTGAAGAATGACTTAATGAATAAAACTAATTTAAACCATCATTTTATCACATTTTAGATATTTCCTTCCAGACAGTAGTTCATTTGTTAAAAATTATGTTTATTTATTAATTATATAGTGGGATTGTTTCTTTAATAATTTGAATATATTTTACATTTCCTTTATATATAAAACTGTGTAGAACATAGGAAACCAAAGTAACCTAGTGTGTGTTCATTTGACTTAAGTTGGTCTACCTTGAACTTATATGGAAAAGGGCAAGATACAACGAGTAAATACATGAAAATTCTATGTGAATATGAATACTTGATAATTACATCATCTTGTATCATTAAGAACAGAAATAAAGACACAGAGTGAAAAAGAGATTTGGAGATATACAAAGCTACTATTTAATACACACACACACACACACACACACATATATGTATGTATAACTTTTGTAGGGTTCTCCCTTAATGGGAACATGGTCCACGCACACTGAGTCTGTGATAAGTGGTCTAACTCTGCAGACAGGAGAGAAGAAAGAGGGATTTGGGGAACACATAAAGCTCTCTGTCACAATGGAATTGACAATTTTGTTATAGTTAAACACCTACTCACTGACTACTTAATACATAGATTCAATTAACACACTGAGCACCCACACTCTGCATAAGACACTGAGAACTTCCTGAGGATTTCCTGCTATTTAGGACCTTACAGCAAGAAAAGAAATTTAAGAATCCCTCCCTAAGTGTCTATCATCGGATGAATGGATAAAGAAGCTGTGGCACATATATACAATGGAATATTAGACAGACATAAAAAGAAATGAAATTGAGTTATTTGTAGTGAGGTGGATGGACCTAGAGTCTGTCATACAGAGTGAAGTAAGTCAGAAAGAGAAAGACAAATACCATATGCTAACACATATATATGGAATCTAAGAAAAAAAAAATCATGAAGAACCTAGGGGTAAGACAGGAATAAAGACACAGAATTACTAGAGAATGGACTTGAGGATATGAGGAGGGGGAAGGGTAAGCTGTGACAAAGTGAGAGAGTGGCATGGACATATATACACTACCAAATGTAAGGTAGATAGCTAGTGGGAAGCAGCCGCATAGCATAGGGAGATCAGCTCTGTGCTTTGTGACCACCTAGAGGAGTGGGATGGGAGGGTGGGAGGGAGGGAAACGCAAGAGGGAAGAGATATGGGAACATATGTATATGTATAGCTGATTCACTTTGTTATACAGCAGAAACTGACACACCATTGTAAAGCAATTATACTTCAATAAATATATTAAAAATAAATAAATAAATAAAATAAAATGAATTCAGTGAGGAAAAAAAAAAAAAAAGAATCCCTCCCAAGAGCAACTTATTCTACTTTTAGCATTTCTATGGGATCCAGGAAAGGAGAACTGGACTGTTTATAAATTTGTCTGTGATGTTTTGTGCTTATCAAGGAATTTGCTTTCTCTAATGTAAAAAATGGCTAAAAAATCCATTAATGACATTATTATAGTAAAAGATGTAAATTAGATCACTGAACTCTCTTGCTTGGTTAATTTGACATTTTCAATTAAAGCACTCTACAAAGTTTCCTTATGAAAAATGTTCATAATTTATTTGATTTTGAAGCCTTTCTCAATTTTTGCATATTTACTTAGGAAAGAGTAATTTTCTTATATATTTAGTACACCATATAAACTGTTAAAAACAATGATATTGCAATATTCTCTAACAGATAAGAATATAAGCTTTTGAAACAAGTTTGAGTTTATGTTCTAGACTCTGATATAATTGAACTATGTAGTTAGGGAAAGTTACTAAATATTTATTTGCTTTACTTTTCTTTTTGATTTTTAAAATCAAGATTAATAGGATTCTTTTGTGAATTACATGATGTAAATGCATAAAGCTTTTAGCATAATTTCTGGCAGGAATAGTGCTTAATATCAGCTTTCATTTTATGTAAAACTTGAGTATCTTTTTCAAAGGGTAATTTTTAAAACTAAAAACAAGATTTTAGAGAAAAAATGGGTAAGTGAAGTTCATACAATATAAAATTTACCTATTTATTAAATACAGACTCTTGAGGGTAAGTGATATATTAAATGTCTCAGTGGAATTTTCACAAACTTTAAGAAATGAAAACAGTATGGTAAAATCATTTCATAGCAGTCTTATTAAATTAAAAGAATAACTGCTTTCTCATGAGCTACCTAGATTTTGCCCAACTTCAAAAAATTCCATCTTCCTTTTTAAATAAACATAACATTGCTCAGATTGATTACATGAGTCATGACTACCTACACCATGATACATTGCAATAGCTCATCTTATTCTAACAATGAGCTGAATTTTACATATTATTTTCAGCTATTATTTAGTCACTACTAGAAACATTAAAATAAATAAAATATCTGTGTCTTTTATGTAGATAGCATCAAAGAACTTTCATTACGTTATATATTTTTTTTGTAATTTAACATTGGGGCAAAATTTTTTCCAGACAAGACCACTGCATAATTAATTTCCCTTTTTCTTCTGATTAAATAAAATTCATGGCCAAACTTACTTCCAAATGCAGTGCATGCATTTTGGAGATTTTAAAACATGTCTATGTGTGTATATATAAATTCGATTTAATAGTTCTGAGTATATGTTTTTGAGCTTGTTATAATCCGGGTCACATTTTGGAATGGGGATATGCAATCATACATCAATCTATAATATATAATAGAACATCAAATTTTCCTTTGCCATATGCTTTATGTGGACATGCTTATGAGGGCACGAGTGAATGCTTATTAATTACATTTTCATAGCAATATCCTCAGTATTCACTTAAATAGAAAGATGTGTTTTACGTATTGTATAGTTATCATTTAAGTATGATACAAAAATTTATATTGTGCTAAATTGGTTCTTGGTTGTTGATCAATCAAGCCATTTCTATGAACTAAAGCACAGTATAACAGTTCAGCTTTGAAAATATGAGTTTCATGAACACTTGAAGTTGAAATAAAGATACTGCAGAAAGATAGCATGAAGCTTGAGGAAATGTGAATTATTTAGATCATTAAATCACTAACTGGGTTTTCTGTTTCTTTCAAAATAAAAAACAAAAACAATAACTCAAATTTTGATTTCTGACAATCCTCATAACAGATTGTTGTGTTTTTTTTTATTTTTACTGTTTAATTTCAATTAATCTTCAGGTGGATAGGATGCTTCACAAGATTCACTGAAAACTGTGTTCACAGTACTGGAATTATGCACCTACTCTCTACAGCAGCTCTGTTTTAAGAGTCTGCAGCGTCTGGAAGATTTTTTTTTTCCTTTTTATTTTTAGTTTTATAGTAATGCCATGGTAGCATTGGGAAATGTGTTCAGAATGTTTATAAATAAGTGCAGGAAATAACTTTGAAATCAGCAGCTGTTCAGACACATGCCTCTGTTTAAGTGAATAGATGAATATATCTCTCTAATAAAAAGGGATTTTGAATATAATCCAAGTTCTAAGTGTTAAAACAAGACATTACCTGTTTTTAAATGTTAAGCAAATTGCTATCAAATGTGCCCAGCTGGTCAAAATCTTTGCTACTTGAGAACTGATTATTGTTAAAGTAAAGATGACACGAAAAATTGTACCCATTATAATAAAACTAATTCACTCAGCATTTGAAAATCCTTCCCCGTGGTTAAGCAATCTGCTTCCCCTTTTCTAACACCTGTACATGTCAACATACAATAAATAATCTGATGTTTGAATGTTTCAAATGATTTGTTTAAAAATGTAATTTGAATTCAACATTACTTTTAGGTGTAGACGAATTCATGCAATTTTAGCCGAAAACCAAAATACTTGCAAATATGTTGTTGACATGTCTGTGTGTGGGGTTCTGATGTGGAGTGCAACGTGAGCAGAAGAGAAATCTCTGAAGAATCAAGAGGTTAGTAGTGAAATTTGTGGTAAGAGACATTCCCCATATTTGTGAAGAACTGGGGCTGCAAAGATGTGACCTGAGGAGAGAAGCTTTTGTCCACTCCTGGTTGCTAAGTTGAGCATTTCCAGATGTTCATGACTGCTTTAGTCTCCCAACTTGGGAGACTTGGGTTTTACTCTGAAGCACCCGAAGCTGATGGGCCAGTAAACAGAAACACATCAGTGTTAACTGGATCACTGCTGCTCAGAGGAATGAAAAACACTAGGCAGTGCAGCCCTGCCAGGGATATCTGAAAGGTGTGACGTCATGGCACCAGGAATAGCCAGAGTCAAAAAGGCTAGAGTTGCTAAACAGATAATACAGAAGCAGATCACATAAAAGACATCCACCATCCATGGCAGTTGCCGTCTTGAAGAAACACTCCAAGCATAGAGATTCCCTACAACAGTGGTCCCCAACCCTTGGGCTGCAGACTGGTACCGGGCCGCACAGCAGGAGGTGAGCAGCAAGCGAGTGAGCGAAGCTTCATCTGCGGCTCCCCGTCGCTCCCCAATGCTCGCATTACCGCCTGAAACATCCACCACCGCCTGCGCCCCGTCCGTGGAAAAATTGTCTTCTGCAAAACTGGTCCCTGGTGCCAAAATGTTGGGGACCACTGCCCTAGATCACGGCTGAGGCTGTGGAGTGGGCATGGTAGCATGCATATTTGGGCAGCTGCACCAGAGACGATGTCCACAAATAATAAAGTTCATCTGGGCTCACACAGTAGAGTAGGGAGCGAGAAGCTGGAAGCTTCAGGGAAACACGGAAGAGGTAGGGTTTGGGATTTCAGAACTTTTTCTTCCATCTTGGCATAGAGAGAAGACTGCAGATGATTTTGAATATCCCATGCCTTTTACAGAAAGGCTAAATCCGTATGTTTATTCATACCATAGCACTGCAGTTTAGAGGTAAAACTAAGAAGGGTTTTTAGATAAATTAGGTTCTAAGGAGGCTGTAAGAATTGAAGGTGTCAAGCGAGAGTGACCAGGTGTTGAGGTGATCAGTCAGGAAAAGGAGAGCAGGTGAGAGGATCACCTCGCTGCTGAAGAGGCCCTGAAAAAGAGGCGCCTGCATTTGTTCGGACTCACCATCTGTAAGAAGGAAGAGGAGAAAGCACTGGGATGGAAAAGTAGTCAAAAGGGAGAAAAGTGTCTGCAAGCCTTCCAATAGGGAGGACTGGGATGAGGTGCCATAGAAGGGCCCCAGCTGAAAGCACCTTGACTGGGAAACATCTGAGCTAGGAGTGCAGATACGTGTAAAAGCACGTGCATCCTGAGTCTCTGGAGTCTGAGACTGCAACGTGCCCCAGACGGGACACCAAGCCCTGACTGAGGAGGGCAGCTGTCCTCCATGAGCCATGCCTCCCAAAGCCTTGGCCGTTGCCTAAGGTGGGTTCTGTTGGATCATACACAGATTTTGGTCTGGAGTTTATTACTGAAACTCCTCAGAAAGTTTCGGCAATATTTGCCTTCACCATTAAATAGACAAATTTTAAATCAGCAATATATATATATATATATATGAAATTTAACTGAAATTAAAATCTGTCTAGATGTGTTCTGAAAGCCCTGAAATGCATTTTAAGTTGGAGCCAACAATGGAATAGCTACATTGCCATAGTATTTGATAGTATCTGTTAACTCTTTCCAAACTGGTATTTAGGGAGAAAGTTGCCAGGGTATATTACTAAAGTTAAACAGGAAAGGTCTCTGATATTTAGATTATTAATCAGTTTAATAATTAATATGAAGATACACTTATGGAATGGTAGAGTATATACACCCCAAAATCTGCTCCTCCATAGAAGTAATTAGAACACTTACAAAAATCATCAAATCTGGGCTTCCCTGGTGGCGCAGTGCTTGAGAGTCCGCCTGCCGATGCAGGAGACGCGGGTTCGTGCCCCGTTTCGGGAAGATCCCACATGCCGCGGAGCGGCTGGGCCTGTGAGCCATGGCCACTGAGCCTGCGCGTCCGGAGCCTGTGCTCCGCAAATGGGAGAGGCCACAACAGTGAGAGGCCCGCATAACGCAAAAAAAAAAAAAAAAAAAAAAATCATCAAATCTACTTTTTCATAACTCTGGAAATTAACCAAAGGCATGCAAAAACTGAGGGGGGTTTATTTTGAAAAGGACTAAATTTTTGTATGAAGAGTGAGTTATGTGACATTTTACCTTGCCTGATTTCTAGCCTTCTCTCCTTGAAACTAACAGCTTCCAAACTATGTCAGCTATGAAAGACAGCAGCCTAGCAGGATTAAAATTAAAAGGGTTGAAATAATAAAATATTTATTAGCTAAACACAATGGAATGAAATTAGAAATTGATGACAAAATATTTGGAAATCCTTAAATGAATTAAAATTATACTCCTAAATAGCCAATGTCTCAAAGGAAAAAAAAAAAATCACAAGTTAGAATACAGAGATAAAGAAAATGAAAATACAACATACAGAAAACTTATGATATGCACAAAAATAGTGTTTAGAGGGAAATCTAGTTATAAAAGCCTATCTTTTAAAAAAGAAAACAATATCTTAAATAAAAAACCCATTATTATACCTTAAAAAACTAGAAAAAGTTTTGATTAAACCAAACTAGTGGAAGTAAAAACTAATAAAGATTAGAGTAAAAATAATTGAAATAGAGAATACAAAAACAATTGAAAAATCAACAAAAGCAAAGTTAGTTCTGTGAAAAGATCAATAAAATTGACAAACCTTTAGCTAGACTGGCAAAGACTGTAAAAGAATATTTAATTAGTAAAATCAGTAATGAAAAGAGGATATCATTAATGTCTTTATGAAGTAAAAAGGAATATAAGGGATTGTCATGGACAATTATATACCAACAAATTAAATAATCTAGATGCAAATAAACAAAGTCTTAGAAGACACAAGTTTTCAAAACTGAATCAAGAAGAAAAAGAGTATTTGAATGTAAAGTAAAGACACTGAATTTTTAATCAAGAAACATCCTACAAAGAAAATCCTAGGACACACACTACAAGAAAACTAAAGATTGACATCCTTTATGAATGTAGATTAAAAAAAAAGAATGTTCAAACCAAACTCATAAAAAATACACATAGAATTTTACACCATAACCAAGTATGATTTATCCCAGGAGTGTAAGAGTGGTTTAATATATGAAAACCAATGTAATACACTATACTAATATTATAAGGGATAAATTAACATGATCATCTCAATAGTCACATAAAAGCATTAGACAAAAATCCAATACCATACAATGATAAAAAATAAAAATAAAAAAAATAACTAGCAATAGAAAGTTTTCTTGGCCTGATCAAGTGTATTAAAAAACCCATAGCAAGCATACATCATACTTACTAAGAAAGACAGAAAAGTTGGCACCTAAGATCAACAACAAGATATAAATGTCCACTCTTTCTACTTTTATTCAACATTGTATTAGAGGTTTTAACCAGTGCATTTAGGAAAGAAAAATAAATAAAATAATACAAAATGAAAAAATAAATAAATAAAACTATCTCTACGGGTAGGTGTCATGTTTTTGGTTTACAGAAAACCCAAAGCATCAAACAAAACAAAACAAAAAACTACTAAAGCTAGTAAATGAATTCAGCAAGATTTTAGGACACAAAATAAATATTTTAAAAATCAATTGTATTTCTATATTAGCAGTAAACAATCAGAAAATAAAATTAAGAGAACAATTATATTAGCAATAAAAATAATAAAATTAAGATAAAACTTAAAGGAAGTGCAAAATTTTTAAACTTAAAACTATAGGGCTTTTGGAGCAAAATTTTTTAAAAAGTGAAATAAATGAAAAGACATCCCATAATCATGGATCAGAAGGCTTAATATTGTTAAAATGGCAATGATTTCTAAATTGGTCTACAATTTTAACACAATTACTATGGAAATCTCAGCTCCAGTTTATAGAGATTAAGAAGCTAATGTTAAAAGTAATACGGCAATGTGAGGAACTCAGCCACAATAATCTTTTAAAAAGAAAAAAAATTGGAGGACTCACACTTCTTGATATTAAAACTTGCATAAAAGCTACAGTATCAGGAGAGTGTAGAACTGGAATAATAATAGAGATGAATCAAAGGAATATAATGAAAAGTACAGAAATAAAACATCACATTTATGTTTAATTGATGTTTAACAGGGATACCAAGGCCATCCAAGGGGGACAGGAGGTGAAAAATCATTTCAAAAAATTGTGTTGGGACAACTGGATATCCACATGTAAAGCAATGAAGTTGGACCATTTTGTACCCCATAGACAAAAAAAAAAAAAAAAACTCCATATATACCATATAGCTAAATGTAAGAGTTAAAATTATATAACTCAGAAGAAAAAATAAGTAGAAAGCTATGTAACAATGGATTAGTCAAAGCCTATTAGATACAACACCAAAAGTGAAAGTGACCAAAGAAAAAAACAGATAAATTGGACTTCATCAAAATTAAAATATTTTCTGCTCTAAGGATGCTATATTCCTTCTCTCTCATTCAGGCTTTCTTTTATTATTTAGGAAATACACTCTGCTTGACACTGTGAGGGAGGTGATAACAGCTACAGAGGCTTTAAAGATAGTGTGGCAGTTGACCATGCTGAGTCATGGTGCCCAATTATTTGGTCAAATATTATTCTGGATTTTTCTGTAAACATGTTTTTTTTAATAAATTTATTTATTTTATTTATTTATTTTTGTCTGTGTTGGGTCTTCATTGTTATGTGCAGGCTTTCTCTAGTTGTGGCAAGTGGGGGCTACTCTTTATTGTGGTGCACAGGCTTCTCATTTCAGTGGCTTCTCTTGCTGTGGAGCACGGGCTCTAGGTGCTCAGGCTTCAGTAGTTGCAGCACACGTGCTCAGTAGTTGTGGCTCATGGGCTCTAGAGCACAGGCTCAGTAGTTGTGGTGCATGGGCTTAGCTGCACCACGGCATGTGAGATCTTCCCAGACCAGGGCTTGAACCCGTGTCCCCTGCACTGGCAGGTGGATTCTCAACCACTGTGCCACCAGGGAAGCCCAACATGTTTTTTTGAATGAGATTAACATTTAAATCAGTTGACTTTAAATGAGGCAGATTGCACTCCACAGTGAGGGTAGGCCTCATCCAATCAGTTGAAAGCCTTAATAGAACAAAGACTGACCTCTCCCAGCAAAAAGGAATTCTGTCAGCAGGTTGACTTGGACTTGAACTGAAGCATTAGCTCTTCTCTGGGTCTCCAGCCCAGCAGTGCACTCTACATACAGACTTTGGACTTGACAGCCTCCATAACCATGTGTGTCAACTCCTTAAGATAAATATATCTGTCTCTCTGTGAGATTATGTATATAATCTAATAAAATCCTATTGGTTCTGTTTCTCTGGAGAACCCTGACTAACAGAGATTTTGGTACTAGGGTTGGTTCCAGAGGAAGAGAATCCTGGGTGAGTTTTCTGAATTGGTTCTAGGGTTCCTGGTGTTGGCTCTCTAATCAGATTAGATTGAAATACATTAATGAATCTATCTCCAGTAGTAAAGAGACCACTTGACTTTTTTTGTTTTACTGTTACTGTTTTTAACACCTTAAACAAATATTCTATATTTCAGCACCATATTTTCTCATATTAGAGCATCAAATTATCAAAAAAAGCATTTGTCACACAATTACAACAATACACTGTACTATCTTTGTGCTTTGCACCCTTCAAAATACCATCACATTAAAGTCAATTAAAGTTTATGGCTGAGAGCATATGGGAGTTAAAAACAAACAAAAAAAAGCAGATATAGCTCTAAATAGCATGAATACTTTTAAAAGATCAAATTCAGAAATTTTATCAAGTTAATTTAACAATAATGAGACACATCACTGTCCTAAAAACTGTGCATGGACTGTTGTGGTAAATAGAGCTCTACAATATATTGTCACTGGATACTCCTAATAAAACAGTTATAAGAAGAAAGGATCTGGGTAATTATACATATGATAACTTTGAACACCTTTGTCAAATGAACAACTATTATGAGATTGGCTGATTGCTCCTAATAAAATTGGACAAAAGGGGAAGAAATGATGTATGTAGGGATTCAAACTGCAAGCTCGAGCACCACAAAAAAGATCTGTAAATTTCTATGTATGCCCTGAAAGAGACACTTCCTTCTCTACTGTAGTTCCAAGGCTGAGATTGCTAAAAACTAACCTCAGAATTCCATTATGTAAGAGGTTGAGTTACAACACAAATGGAATTGCCAGCCTCTCAGGGTGTCTCTTGTTAAAGTGAGGACACTGAGAGCAGGCATAGGATCCTGAAAGATGGAATGGGGATGTGTGAGAAGACTCTGATAAAGGTGGGGATGTTAAGATTCTAAATTCTGATGAGTGTTCTTTGCCGGTAGGAGCAGCTCCAGCCTTTGTATGAGAAGATTAATCCTGCATTGCCTAAGGAAACTTTAATGGTCTCCTCTGAGAAAGCTCTTGCTAGACATTGTTTATTCTCCTCAGCTGCCATCTCCACCACCCCTCTTTGTTTCTAGAGTTAGAACTAGACTTAAGTCTAAGCAGGACCTTAAAAGTTAAGTACAAAGTGTGACCCAAGAGGAGGTATGCAACACTCCAAAACAACTACCCGGTTTTTCTAGGTTATATGTACAGAAATCTGGGGAACGTGTGAGGGAGTGAATATTAAGGGTGTGTAATCATGGTGGAAGAAACATAAGGTTGGGTCAGGTCAAATTTATTGATATGGGTCCACTAAGCTGAGATTCTGCAATTAATTTTGCAGTTTGGAGAGTAAGAAAAGATTCTATTAGGTTGTGTTGTTGGCTGAAACATGGATGGCAAAGTGGTCAACATTTAATCCTCAAAATGCCAAGCCACCATAATTTAGTGTAGAGGAAGGATTCAAATTGGAATGACTGGAAGGTTAAAGTAGATTTTTCATTTAAGAATTAATCACCCTCCCTGAGAGGGCCCAGAGGAAACATATTTCATTATACTGTGAGAGATAAATTTTTGAGAAGGGTAAATTTTTGAGGGGAGCCTCAAGATCCTTGAAGAGCTCACTTAACCCTCTTCTCTATAAGCCAGAACTTATGGTTGGAATCACTGCCACTGAAGTGGGAAACTTTAATGCAATGAGAGTAATTGGAACTCTGAATGCAGGGGCTAAGTGTTGGCATTCAACTGCCAAATGCAAGGTGAGCACAGTTATCATAATAGACAACAGAGCTAAATCACAAATCAGAATAGTCTGGCTGGTGTAGACCCATGCTGTTGGCCATGTAGCATTGCATCATGCTGTCTCTAGAAGGGAAATAGATATAAAGCCTACTAAATTCTTACATGGTCTATATGTGTAGAAATGTTTTAAGTCAAGTGAACAAAAATCTAATTTAAATTTTAAAAACTAAGAGTCAGAGCCTGTCAATCACTTCCCCGACTTGAGCCAGTTTATAGACATAGAACCCCTCGAATGAAGGAGAGGTCAGGTCCCCTTGAGGAAGGAACTCAGTACACTGCCAAACATTTACACTGTTAATTTTTACCTCCATTTTTCCCAAAAGGAACTACAGCCTCTTACCCTGAAACTGTGGATTGGGGGAAAAGGAACTGATCCATCCTTTGGAGGCTTACTTGACATTGCCTCTGAACTAACAAATTCAGGAAACCCAAAAGATCTCTGTGGTCCACCAGTCAGAGTAGAGGCTTATTGAGTATAGGTGATCAATGGAGTTTATCTCAGGTCTGTCTCAATGGACCCAAAACCCATTCTGTGGTGATTCTACCATTTTCAGGATGCATAATTGGAACAGACATAGTCAGCAACTAGCAGATTCCCACATTGCTTCCCTGATCTGTGGAGTGAGGGCTATTATGATAGAAAAGGTCATGTGGACGCAACTGGACATGATCCTACCTAGAAAAATAGTAAACCAAAAGCAGTACCGTGTTCCTGGAGGGATCTCAGAGGTGAGCATAACTAGGGACTTGAAAGATATAGGGGTGGTGACTCCCAAAACATCCCTATTCAACTTGTCTATTTGACCTACAAGGAAGACAAGTGGATATTGGAGAATGACAGTGAATTGTTGTAAGTTTATCCAGGTGGTGACTCAGTTTGCAACTGTTGTACCAGATCTGGTTTTCTTGCTAGAGCAGATTAACACATCCCCTAGTACCTACTATGCAGGTATTGATGTAGCAAATGCTATTTTTCCCCTCCATCCGTCTTAGTAAAGTCCATCAGAAGCAGTTTGCTTTCCTCTGTCAAAGACAACAATGTACCTGCACTATCCTACCTCAGAGGCACATCAACTCTCTAGCTCTATGACATGATTTAGTTTGCAGGGATCTTGATTATCTTCCCCTTCCACAAGATATCACACTTTTGTTCATTACATTGATGACATTATGGTGACTGGACCTATTGAGCAAGAAGTAGCCACAACTTTAAACTTATCGGTAAGACATTTGCAAGCCAGAAGATGGAAAATAGATCAAACAAGAGTCAAGGTCCTTCTACCTCAGTTAAATTTCTAAGTATAGAGCATGTTGAGATATCCCATCTAAGGTAAGGTAAGTTGTCACATCTGGCCCTTTCTACAACCTAAAAGAGGCACAATGTCTAGGGGCCCCTTTGGATTTTGAAGGCAATATATTCCTAATTTGGGTGTGCTTCTCCGGCCCATTCACCAAATGACTCCAAAGCTACTAGTTTTGAATGGAACGTGAACTAAGAGAATGCTCTGCAGCAGGTCTAGGTTGCCATTCAAGCTGCTCTGTGGCCAGGGGAATATGACCTAGCAGTGCCAATGCTATTTGAGGTAGTAGCACATAATGATGCAGTTTGGAGCATTTGGGAGATCCCTGGGAGTGAATCACAGAGCAGACCCTTATAATTTTAGAACAGAGACCAGCACTGAACCTCCATATGGCACCATTCCTCAGGCTGATCAACCAGCTGCCTGGTGGCAGGTTGATTAAACTGGATTACTTTCTTCAGTGGGGAAGTGACAGCTCTTACTATAATAGACACTCACTCTGTATACAGATTTGCCTTTACCGTATGAAGTCCTTCTGCCAAAACTACCATCCATGGACTTTCAGCATACCTTAACCTCTGTCATAGTATTCCACATAGCATTACTTCTAATCAAGAAGCTCACTTCATAATAAGAGAAGAGCAGCATTGGATGTAGGCTTATGGAATTCACTGGACTTACCATGTTTCTCACCATCCTGAAGCAACTGGCTTGACAGGAGTTAGAATGACATTTTGAAACTCAGCTACAGAGCCAGTGTCATAGCAATGCCTTGCAGGACTGAGACAAGGTTCTCCAGGAGACTCTATATACTCTGCCTCAGCATACCATATATGTGCTGTTTTTTCCACAGCCAAGATTCACAGATTATGGAATCAAAAATGGGAATGGGAGTGATATCACTCACTGTTAACCCTAGTGGCCCACTAGTAACATTTCTGTTTTCTGTTTTCCTGCCTTTATGCTCTTCTGTACTAGAGGTCTTAGTTCCAGAGAGAGGAATGCCTCCACTAGAAGATACAAAAATAATTCCATTGAACTGCAGTATTAGGATTGTCACTCAACCACTTAGGGCCCCTCATGTCTTTAAATGAATAGACAAAGTTACTGTGCTGGCCAGGTGCTTGTTCTTAACTACCAAGGAGATATTGGACTTCTATTGCACAGTGGAGGTAAGAAAGAGTATTTCTGGAGTACAGATTTCTTAGGGTGTCTTTTAGTATTGTCATACCTGTGATTAGGTCAATGGAAAACTACAGCAACCCAGTCCAGGCAGGACTACTAATGGCCCATACTCTTCAGGAATAAAGTTTTGGGTCACCCATCAGAAAAAGAACAAAGAACAGCTGAGGTGTTTGCTGAAGGCAAAGGGAATGTGGAATGGGTGGTTGAAGAAGGTTGCTAGAAATGCCAGCTATGACCATGTGACCAGAAGTAAAGCTTGTAATGTTTATGAGGTATTTTTTTTTTCTTATTTTGTTATGGATATATATGTTTTTGTATTTATTAAACAAATATCTTTATTTTCTTCTTCCTTTGTTTATTCTAGTATCATGGAACATAACATGTATGTCATAGTGTTTAGGTATCGTTAAGCATGGTTTAAGGAGATGTGTATGGATTGATGCCAGGTTGAAAATGAGTGGATATGTTATGGTTAATTTGGTGGTTAATGTGATGGTTAGTAAGCACTAGATGCTTTCCTGCTGTGATCAAGTACAAGGCAAGGATATCCACAGTAACCATATCTATTTATTATTATATTGGAAATTCTAACTAATGCAATAAAACCAAAAAAGTAAATAAAATTTGGATTAGATAGGAAGAAAAACTAATAAGCAATTATACCAAGGTTGAACCATACAAGGTTAGTATACAAAATCATTTGCTTTCTTACATAGAAGGACTGAACAGTCAAAATTTTAAATTATACACACAATACCATCTACATTAACACTAACAAAATACGATGCTTAGATATAAATCTAACAAAATATACATGAGATATATATGGAAACTACAAAAACTCTGATGAATAAATCAAAGACGTAACTAAATGAAGAAATATTTCACATACTTAGATGATAATTCAAGAACATCAAAATGTCAGTTCTTCCCAAATTGCTCTATAGATTAATTGCAATTCCAGACAAAACCTCAGTATCTTCTTGTGTAGATATTTATTCACTGATTCTAAAGAGTATAGGATAAACAAAAGATCCAGCATATCTAACACAATATTAAAGAAAAAGAACAAAGTCAGAGAATTGACACTACCAAGATTGAGTTACTATAATGCTACAGTAACCAAGACAGTTTGGTGTCATTGAAAAAATAGACAAATAGATCAATGACAAAGAATAGAGAGCCCAGACATAGACAGACATAAATATAGCAAACTGATCTTTGACAAAGGAACAAAGACAATTAAATGGAGAAGAATAGTTTTTTTTTTTTTCAACAAGTGATTATGTAACTACTGGACATCTGCATACCAACATATAAACCTAGAATCACACCTTACACCCTTTAGAAAAACTTCACTCAAGATGAATCATAGACTTACATATTAAACAACAACAACAACAAAACTATAAAACTCCTAGAACGAAAAATGTAGGTTTCTTTGGTTATGGGCAATAACTTCTTTGATGCAACGTTGAAGCCATGATGCATAAAAAACGAATTTGATCATTTTTATTATTATTACTATCATTATCAATATCAAAATTAAAAATCCTGCTTGGAAAATACATTGTTAAGAGATTGAAAAAATACCTCCATTTAATAGAAAATATTTCTAAACTCATATAAAGAACTGGTATCCAAAATATATTTTAAAAAAAAGAAAACAAATAATCCAATTAAAACGTGGGCCAAAGATATGAGCAGACACATCATGTGAGAATATATAGATTCTAAATAAGCATATAAAAATATTCTCAACACTATGTGTCATTATGGAACTTCAAATTAAAACAATAAGGTAACACTGCACAACTATTATTACAATGGCTAAAAGAGGAAACAATGACAATAGCAAATTCTGCTGAGGATGTGGGGCAAAACAGCCTCTCATTTATTGCTGGTGGAGTTGCAAAATTGTGCAGCCAATTTGGAAGACAGTTGGCAGCTTATTACAAAAGTGAACATACTCTCATCATATTATCCACCAAAAGCACTCCTTGGTAGTTACCCAAACAGTTGAAAACTTATGTTCACACAAAAACCTGTACATAAATATTCATAGCAATGTTATTCAAAATTGCCAAAACTTGGAAGACACCAACATATCCAATAGGTAAATGGAAAAACAAACCATGGTACATCCACAAAATAGTAATAAAAAGAAATAAGCTGGAGTGTAATATCAGCAAAATGGCAGACTAGGAAGTGCCAAGTCTTCATCCCTATGGAAACAAAAAAAACCTCTGAAACTTGCTAAAATAACTTTATAGGAGTTAGGAAAACAAATCAAAGGTCTGTAGCAACCATATAAACCTCCAATGAAGAAAAAGCCACATTTAAAATTTAGAAACTTTTGTACTCTCTTAACTCACCTTTGCCCTAGCCACTCCCAGGCATAACGTGGTCTTGGTCTGGAGGTGGCAGCTGTCTAGTTCTCAATTTCCTCCTTGAACCAGAGGGAGCAGATATGACCTTTTTTGCAACAATCCAAACTGTCAGGAGTCTGCCTGAAGGGCAGGTCTCTGTCTCTCCTAGCTTGGAACTCAGGTGGTAGATGCAGCAGTTCATGGAAGCTATATACATGAGGATTAGACACCTGCAATTACTTGTGGCAAGAAATTATGCGTTGAGACATTTAATAGACCATCTAAAGCCTGAAGAGAAGCAGGGGTGAGATTTTGTTACATTAAGATACTCAAAAACAGCCTTAAATATGGGGGAGTAAAAAAGCTACACAAAAGTACAAGTTAGGGCTTCCCTGGTGGGACAGTGGTTGAGAGACCACCTGTCAATACAGAGGACATGGGTTCATGCCCCGGTCCGGGAAGACCCCACATGCTGCGGAGCGACTGTTCCTGTGAGCCATGGCTGCTGAGCCTGCACGTCCAGAGCTTGTGTTCCACAACGGGAGAGACCACACAGTGAGAGGCCTGCACACTGCAAAAAAAAAAAAAAAAAAAAGGCCCGAAAAAGTAAAAAAAAAAAAAAAAAAAAAAAAAAGTACAAATTAGATGGATACTAAAAAGAAAAGCCTGAGAAAAAACATATGCTTTTACATAGGGCTATTACTCAGCTTCAGGAAAGGCCCGAAGCACAGAGGCAGTCTGCAAATACTCAGAAAGTTGCCTATTTTTTCAAAACCCCTGTGTTCAGTCCCAAATCACAAGGCACTCAAAAAGTAGTCAAACACAAATTATTCACAGAAAGAAAATAAGTTGGGAGAACTATTCATGAAGAAATACAGACATAAAAATCATAAGACAAAGACCTAAAATGAGCATCTTAAATACATTTGAATAGTTAAAGGAAAACATTAACACAGAATGAAAGAAAATCAGGAAAATGATGTGTAAACAAAATGGGAATATCAAAAACAAAAGACAGTAATTATAAAAATTAAACAGAAACTCTGGAGATAAAAGTATACAATAACTAAACTGGAAATTTCCTAAAAGGGTTCAATAGCAGATTTGAACAGAAAAAAAAAAAAAAAATCAGTCAAGTTAAAGTAGTATACTTGAATTATTATGTCTGAGGAACAGAAAGTTAAAAAAATAAAGAAAAATGAACAAAACCTAAGGGATTTATGGGACACAATCCAATGAATAAATATACAAGTTTTCAGAGTAAGGAGAAGAGAGAAAGAAAGAGAACAATTATTTGAAGAAATAATGGCTTAAAACCATTTAAATTTGGTGGAATATTTGAATCTACAAATTTAAGAAGCTCAACAAATTCCATATACCTTATACTCGTTGACATATACAACAAAACAAATTATAATCAATCTGTTCCAAGACAAAGAGATAATCTTGAGAGCAGGAAGAGAACAGTCAATCATCACATACAAGAAATCCTCAACAAGTTTATTGATAATTTCTCAGCATAAATTTTGGAGGCCAGACACAATGATGAAAACAAAATAAAACTAAAAACCTCACAATTGACATTTCTATACCTGTCAAATCGTTCTTTCAATAATGAGGGAGATATTAAAACATTCCCAGATAAGCAGAAGTCGAAAGACTGTACTGCCACTAAATTTATGCTACAAGCAATGTCATAGGTAATGTTCAAGTGAAATGAAGGGAAGCTAGACAAGTAACTTGAAGCTATATGAAAACAAAAATATTTTCAAAAAAAGTAATAGCATGAAGAGAGGAGCTTCAAGATGGCAGAAGAGTAAGACTGGAGATCACCTTCCTCCCCACAGATACATCAGAAATACATCTACATGTGGAACAGCTCCTACAGAATGCCTACTGAATGCTAGCAGAAGACCTCAGACCTCCCAAAAGGCAAGAAACTCTCCATGTACCTGGGTAGAGCAAAAGATAAAAGAAAAAAACAGAGAAAAAAGGATAGGGACGGGACCTGCACCAGTGGGAGGGAGCCGTGGAGGAGGAAAGGTTTCCACACACAGGAAGCCCCTTCAGGGGCGGAGACTGTGGGTGGCAGAGTGGGGAGCTTTGGAGCCGCGGAGGAGAGCACAGCAATAGTGGTGCGGAAGGCAAAGTGGAGAGATTCCCGCACAAAGGATTGGTGCCGACCAGCACTCACCAGCCCGAGAGGCTTGTCTGCTCACCGGCTGGGGTGGGCGGGGCTGGGAGCTGAGGCATGAGCTTCGGTTGGAGCACAGGGAGAGGACTGGTGGTGTGAACACAGCCTGAAGGGGCTAGTGCACCACGGCTAGCTGGGAGGGAGTCCGGAGAAAAGTCTGGACCTGCCGAAGAGGCAAGAGACCATTGTTTTGGGGTGAGCGAGGAGAGGGGATTGAGAGCACCGCCTAAAGGAGCTCCAGAGACGGGCACGAGCCACGGCTATCAGTGAGGACCCCAGAGATGGGCATGAGACACTAAGGCCACTGCTGCCACCACCAAGAAACCTGTTTGTGAGCACAGGTCACTATCCACACCTCCCCTCCTGGGAGCCTGTGCAACCCAACACTGCCAGGGTCCCAGGATCCAGGGACAACTTCCCCTGGAGAATGCACGGCATGCCTCAGGCTGGTGCAATGTCATGCCAGCCTCTGCCGCCGCAGGCTCGCCCTGCATCTGTGCCCCTCCCTCCCCACGGACTGAGTGAGCCAGAGACCCTGAATCAGCGGCTCCTTTAACCCCATCCTTTCGGAGCGAAGAACCAACACCCTCAGGAGACCTACACATAGATGCGGGGCCAAATCCAAAGCTGAACACCGTGAGCTGTGCTAACAAAGAAGAGAAAGGGAAATTTCTGCCAGCAGCCTCAGGAGCAACGAATTATATCTCCATAATCAACTTGACGTACCCTGCATCTGTGGAATACCTGAATACACAATGAATCATTCCAAATTGAGGAGGTGGACTTCAGGAGCAATGAGATATATATATATATTTTTTTTTCCCCCCTTTTTCTCTTTTTGTGAATGTGTATGCTTCTGTGTGTGATTTTGTCTGTATAGCTTTGCTTTTACCATTTGTCCTAGGGTTCTGTCTGCCCATGTTTTTTTTTTTTTTTATATTTTTTTTTATTTTTTTTTTTTTTTATATTTTTTTTTATTTTTTTTTTTTTTTATATTTTTTTTTATTTTTTTTTTTTTTTATATTTTTTTTTATTTTTTTTTTTTTTTATATTTTTTTTTATTTTTTTTTTTTTTTATATTTTTTTTTATTTTTTTTTTTTTTTATATTTTTTTTTATTTTTTTTTTTTTTTATATTTTTTTTTATTTTTTTTTTTTTTTATATTTTTTTTTATTTTTTTTTTTTTTTATATTTTTTTTTATTTTTTTTTTTTTTTATATTTTTTTTTATTTTTTTTTTTTTTTATATTTTTTTTTATTTTTTTTTTTTTTTATATTTTTTTTTATTTTTTTTTTTTTTTATATTTTTTTTTATTTTTTTTTTTTTTTATATTTTTTTTTATTTTTTTTTTTTTTTATATTTTTTTTTATTTTTTTTTTTTTTTATATTTTTTTTTATTTTTTTTTTTTTTTATATTTTTTTTTATTTTTTTTTTTTTTTATATTTTTTTTTATTTTTTTTTTTTTTTATATTTTTTTTTATTTTTTTTTTTTTTTATATTTTTTTTTATTTTTTTTTTTTTTTATATTTTTTTTTATTTTTTTTTTTTTTTATATTTTTTTTTATTTTTTTTTTTTTTTATATTTTTTTTTATTTTTTTTTTTTTTTATATTTTTTTTTATTTTTTTTTTTTTTTATATTTTTTTTTATTTTTTTTTTTTTTTATATTTTTTTTTATTTTTTTTTTTTTTTATATTTTTTTTTATTTTTTTTTTTTTTTATATTTTTTTTTATTTTTTTTTTTTTTTATATTTTTTTTTATTTTTTTTTTTTTTTATATTTTTTTTTATTTTTTTTTTTTTTTATATTTTTTTTTATTTTTTTTTTTTTTTATATTTTTTTTTATTTTTTTTTTTTTTTATATTTTTTTTTATTTTTTTTTTTTTTTATATTTTTTTTTATTTTTTTTTTTTTTTATATTTTTTTTTATTTTTTTTTTTTTTTATATTTTTTTTTATTTTTTTTTTTTTTTATATTTTTTTTTATTTTTTTTTTTTTTTATATTTTTTTTTATTTTTTTTTTTTTTTATATTTTTTTTTATTTTTTTTTTTTTTTATATTTTTTTTTATTTTTTTTTTTTTTTATATTTTTTTTTATTTTTTTTTTTTTTTATATTTTTTTTTATTTTTTTTTTTTTTTATATTTTTTTTTATTTTTTTTTTTTTTTATATTTTTTTTTATTTTTTTTTTTTTTTATATTTTTTTTTATTTTTTTTTTTTTTTATATTTTTTTTTATTTTTTTTTTTTTTTATATTTTTTTTTATTTTTTTTTTTTTTTATATTTTTTTTTATTTTTTTTTTTTTTTATATTTTTTTTTATTTTTTTTTTTTTTTATATTTTTTTTTATTTTTTTTTTTTTTTATATTTTTTTTTATTTTTTTTTTTTTTTATATTTTTTTTTATTTTTTTTTTTTTTTATATTTTTTTTTATTTTTTTTTTTTTTTATATTTTTTTTTATTTTTTTTTTTTTTTATATTTTTTTTTATTTTTTTTTTTTTTTATATTTTTTTTTATTTTTTTTTTTTTTTATATTTTTTTTTATTTTTTTTTTTTTTTATATTTTTTTTTATTTTTTTTTTTTTTTATATTTTTTTTTATTTTTTTTTTTTTTTATATTTTTTTTTATTTTTTTTTTTTTTTATATTTTTTTTTATTTTTTTTTTTTTTTATATTTTTTTTTATTTTTTTTTTTTTTTATATTTTTTTTTATTTTTTTTTTTTTTTATATTTTTTTTTATTTTTTTTTTTTTTTATATTTTTTTTTATTTTTTTTTTTTTTTATATTTTTTTTTATTTTTTTTTTTTTTTATATTTTTTTTTATTTTTTTTTTTTTTTATATTTTTTTTTATTTTTTTTTTTTTTTTTTTTTAGTATAGTTTTTAGTACTTGTTATCTTTGGTGGATTTATTTTTTTGGTTTGGTTGCTCTCTTCTTTCTTTCTCTCTCTCTTTTTTATATTACTTTAAAATTTATTTTGGTAATAATTATTTTATACTTTTTATTTTAATAACATTTGATTTGATTTGATTTATCTTCTTTCTTTGTTTCTTTTTTGTTCTCCCTTTTATTCTGAGTCATGCGGATGACAGGATCTTGGTGGTCCAGCCAGGCATCAGGGCTGTGCCTCTGAGGTGCAAGAACCAAGTTCAGGATATTGGTCCACAAGAGACCACCCCCAGCTCCACATAATATCAAATGACAAAAATCTCCCAGAGATCTCCATCTCAAAGACAAGTCTAGGTCGACTCAACCACCAGCAAGCTACAGTGCTGGACACCCTACGCCAAACAACTATCAAGACAGGAACACAAAACCACCCATTAGAAGAGAAGCTACCTAAAATCATAATAAGGTCACAGACATGCCAAAACACACCAGCAGACATGGACCTGCCCACCAGAAAGACGAGATACAGCCTCATCCACCAGAACACAGGTACTAGTCCCCTGCACAAAGAAGCATACACAACCCACTGAACGAACCTTAGCCATTGGGGGCAGACACCAAAAACAATGGGAACTACGAACCTGCAGCCAGCAAAAAGGAGACCCAAAACACAGTAAGTTAAGCAAAATGAGAAGACAGAGAAACATCCAGCAGATGAAGGAAGAAAGTAAAAACCCACAAGGCCTAACAAATGAACAGGAAATAAGCAGGGTACCTGAAAAAGAATTCAGAATAATGATAGTAAAGATGATCCAAAATCTTTGAAATAGAATGGAGAAAATAAAAGAAACGTTTAACAAGGACCTAGAAGAACTGAAGAAATAAACAGTGATGAAGAACACAATGAATTACATAAAAAATTCTCTAGAAGGGATCAAAGCAGAATAACTGAGGCAGAAGAATGGATAAGTGACCTGAAATATAAAATAGTGGAACTAACTACTGCACAGCAGAATAAAGAAAAAAGAATGAAAAGAATTGAGGAAAGACTCAGAGACCTCAGAGACAACATTAAATGCACCAACACTTGAATTATAGGGGTCCCAGAAAAAGAGAAAAAGAAAGGGACTGAGAAAATATCTGAAGGGGTTATAGCTGAAAACTTCCCTAATATGGGAAAGGAAATAGTTAATCAAGTGCAGGAAGCACAGAGAGTCCCATACAGGATAAATCCAAGGAGAAACATGCCAAGACACATATTAATCAAACTATCAAAAATTAAATACAAAGAAAAAATGTTAAAAGCAGCAGGGAAAACAGCAAATAAGAAACAAGAGAACCCCAATAAGGTTAACAACTGATCTTTCAGCAGAAAATCTGCAAGCCAGAAGGAAGTGGCAGGACATATTTAAAGAGATGAAGGAGAAAAACCTACAATCAAGATTACTCTACCCAGCAAGGATCTGTCAGATATGACTGACAGATTAAAACGTTTACAGACAAGCAAAAGCTAAGAGAATTGAGCACCACCAAACGAGCTGTACAGCAAATGCTAAAGCAACTTCTCTAGGCGGGAAACACAAGAGAAACAAGACCTAAAATACAAACCCAAAACAATTTAGAAAATGGTAATAGGAACATACATAACGATAACTATCTTAAATGTAAATGGATTAAATGTTCCAAACAAAAGACATAGACTGGCTGAATAGACTGAAAAAATAGACTTTAAAACAAAGAATATTACAAGAGACAAAGAAGGACACTACATAATGATCAAGTGATCAATCCAAGAAGATATAACAATTGTAAATATTTATGCACCCAACATAGGAGCACCTCAATACATAAGGCAAATACTAACAGCCATAAAAAGGGAAATCAACAGTAACACAATCATGGTAGGGGACTTAAACACCCCACTTTCACCAATGGACAGATCATCCAAGATGAAAATAAAAAAGGAAACATAGCTTTAAATGATACATTAAACAAGATGGACTCGATAGTTATAGGACATTCCATCCAAAAGCAACAGAATACACTTTCTTCTAAAGTGCTCATGGAACATTCTCCAGGGTAGATCATATCTTGGGTCACATAACAAGGCTTGGTAAATTTAAGAAAACTGAAATCATATCAAGTATCTTTTCCTACCACAATGTTATGAGACTAGATATCAATTACAGGAAATAATCTGTAAAAAAATACAAACACACTTAGGTGAAACAATAACTACTTAATAATGAAGAGATCACTGAAGAAACATAAGGGGAAATCAAAAAATATCTGGAAACAAATGACAATAAAAACACGATGACACAAAACCTATGGGATGCAGCAAAAGCAGTACTAAGAGGGAAGTTTATAGCAATAAAATCCTAACTTAAGAAACAATAAACATCACAAATAAACAAAGTATGCTTACACCTAAAGCAATTAGAGAAAGAGGAATAAAAAAACCCCAAAGTTAGCAGAAGGAAAAAAACATAAAGATCATATCAGAAATAAATTTAAAAGAAATGAAGGAAATGATAGCAAAGATCAATAAAACTAAAAGCTGGTTCTTTGAGAAGATAAACAAAATTGATAAACCATTAGCCAGTCTCATCAAAAAAAAAAAAAAGAAGACTCAAATTAATAGAATTAGAAATGAAAAAAGAGAAGTAACAACTGACACTGCAGAAATACAAAGGATCATGAGACATTACTACAAGCATCTATATGCCAATAAAATTGACAAAATGGAAGAAATGGACAAATTCTTAGAAATGCACAACATTCCGAGACTGAACCAGGAATAATAGAGAATATGAACAGACCAGCCACAATCAGGGAAATTGAAACTGTGGTTAAAAATCTTCCAACAAATAAAAGTCCATGACCAGATGGCTTCACAGGTGAATTCTATGAAACATTTAGAGAAGAGCTAACACCTACCTTTCACAAACTCTTCCAAAATATAGCAGAGGGGGGATCACTCCCAAACCCATTCTACAAAGCCACCATCAGCCTGATACCAAAATCAAACAAAGATGTTACAAAGAAGGAAAACTGCAGACTGATAGCACTGATGAACATAGATGCAAAAATCCTCAACAAAATACTAGCAAACAGAATCCAACAGCACATTCAAAGGATCATACACCATGATCAATTGGGGTTTATCCCAGGAATGCAAGGATTCTTCAATATATGCAAATAAATCAATGTGATATGCCATATTAACAAATTGAAGGAGAAAAAACATATGATCATCTCAATAGATGTAGAGAAATCTTTCAACAAAACTCAATACCCATTTATAATAAAAACCCTCCAGAAAGTAGGCATGGAGTGAAATTACCTCAACATATAAAGGCAATATATGACAAACACACAGCCAACATTGCACTCAATGGTGAAAAACGGAAATAATTTCCACTAAGGTCAGGTACAAGAAAAGTCTTCCCACTCTCACCACTATTATTCAACATAATTTTGGAAGTTTTACCCACAGCACTCAGAGAAGAAAAATAAATAAAATGAATCCAAATAAGAAAATAAGAAGTAAAGATGTCACTGTTTGCTGTTGACATGATTCTCTACATAGAGAATCCTAAGGATGCTACCAGAAAACTACTAGAGCTAATCAATGAATTTGGTAAAGTAGCAGGATACAATGTTAATGCACAGAAATCTCTTGCATTCCTATACACTAATGATGAAAAATCTGAAAGTGAAATTAAGAAAACACTCCCATTTACCATTGCAACAAAAAGAATAAAATACCTAGGAATAAACTACGTAAGGAGACAAAAGACCTGTATGCAGAAAATTATAAGACACTGATGAAAGAAATTAAAGATGATACAAATAGATGGAGAGATATACCATGTTCTTGGATTGGAGGAATCATCATTGTGAAAATGACTATACTGCCTAACACAGTCTACAGATTTAATTCAATCCCTATCAAACTACCAGTGGCATTTTTCACAGAACTACAACAAAAAAATTCACAATTTGTATGGAACACAAAAGACCCTGAATAGCCAAAGCAATCTTGAGAAAGAAAAACAGAGCTGGAGGAATCAGGCTCTGACTTCAGACTATACTACAAAGCTACAGTAATCAAGACAGTATGGTACTGGCACAAAAACAGAAATATACATCAATGGAACAGGATAGAAAACCCAGAGATAAACCCACGCACATATGGTCCCCTTATCTTTGATAAAGGAGGCAGGAATGTACAGAGGAGAAAAGACAGCATCTTCAAACAGTGGTGCTGGGAAAACTCGACAGCTCCATGTAAAAGATGAAATTAGAACACTCTGGAGCACCATATACAAAAATAAATTCAAAATGGATTAAAGGCCTAAATGTAAGGCCAGACACTATCAAACTCTTAGAGGAAAACATAGGCAGACAATTCTATGACATAAATCACAGCAAGATATATATATATATATATATATATATATATATATATATATATATATACGCACACACACACACACACACACAGACACACACACACACACACACATATATATATATTTTTTTTATTTTTATTTTTTTGTGGTATGCGGGCCTCTCCCATTGTGGAGCACAGGCTCCAGACACACAGGTTCAGTGGCCATGGCTCACAGGCTCAGCCACTCCATGGCATGTGTGATCTTCCCAGTCCGGGACACAAACCGATGTCCCCTGCATCGACAGGCAGACTCTCAACAACTGCACCACCAGGGAAGCCCAAAATTCTGTTTTTTGTTTTTTTGTTTTTTTTTTCAATATCTTTTTTGACTCATCTCCTACAGAAATGGAAATAAAAACAAAACTAAACACATGGGACCTAATGAAACTTAAAAGCTTTTGCCCAGCAAACGAAACCACAAACAAGACAAAAAGGCAACCCTCAGAATGGGAGAATATATTTGCAAATGAAACAACTGACAAAGGATGAATCTCTAAAGTTTACAAGCAGCTCATGAAGCTCAATATCTAAAAAAACAAACAACCCAATCCAAAAATGGGCAGAAGACCTAAACAGACATTTCTCCAAAGAAGATATACAGATTGCCAACAAACACATGAAAGACTGTTCAACATCATTAACCATTATACAAATGCGAATCAAAACTACAATGAGATATCATCTCACATCAGTCAGAATCACCATCATCAAAAAATCTATAAACAGTAAATGCTTGACAGGGTGTGGAGAAAAGGGAACCCTCTTGCACTGTTGGTGGGAATGTAAATCAATACAGCCAATAGTGAGAACAATATGGAGGTTCCTTAAAAAATAAAAATAGAACTACCGTATAACTCAGCAATCACACTCCTGGGCATATACCCTGAGAAAACCATAATTCAAAAAGAGTCATGTACCACAGTGTTCATTGCAGCTCTATTTACAATAGCCAGGACATGGAAGCAACCTAAGTGTCCATCAACAGATGAATAGATAAAGAAGATGTGGCACATATATACAATGGAATATTATTACTCAGCCATAAAAAGAAAAAAAATTGAGTTATTTGTAGTGTGGTGGATGGACCTAGAGTCTGTCATAAAGAGTGAAGTAAGTCAGAAAGGGAAAACAAATGCCGTATGCTAACACATATATATGGAATCCAAAAAAGAAAAAAAAAGGTCATGAAGAATCTAGGGGCAAGATGGGAATAAAGATGCAGACCTACTAGAGAATGGACTTGAGGATACGGGGAGGTGAAAGGGTAAGCTGGGACAAAGTGAGAGAGTGGCATGGACATATATACACCACCAAATGTAAAATAGATAGCTAGTGGGAAGCAGCCGCATAGCACAGAGAGATCAGCTCGGTGCTTTGTGATCACCTAGATGGGTGTGATAGGGAGGATGGGAGGGAGGGAGACTAAGAGGGAAGAGATATGGGAACATATGTATATTTATAACTGATTCATTTTTTTTATAAAGCAGAAACTAACACACCATTGTAAATCAATTATACTCCAATGCCACCTAAATCTTTTAAAATGATGAACTATTTATAATTATTATTTTTTAATAATTTTAAACTGGTGTATAGTTGCTTTACAATATTGTGTTAGTTTCTGCTGTACAACAAAGCAAATCAGCTGTATGTATACATATATCCCCTCCCTCATGGACCTCCCTCCCTCCCCCACATCCCACCCATCTAAGTCACCACAGAGGACCAAGCTGAGTCCCTGTGTTGTACAGCAGGTTCCCACAAGCTATCTACGTTACACATGGTAGCCAAAGCAATTTTGTGAAAGAAAAATGGAGTGGCAGGGATCAGTCTCCCTGAGTTCAGGTTAGACTACAGAGCTATGGTAATCAAGACAGTATGGTACTGGCACAAAATCAGAAATATAGATCAATGGAACAGGATAGAAAGCCCAGAGATAAACCTAGACACCTATAGTCACCTAATCTATGACAAAGGAGACAAAAATATACAGTGGAGGAAAGACAGCAGCTTCAATAAGTGGTGCTGTGAAAACTGGACAGCTACATGTAAAAGAATGAAATTAGAACACTCCATAACACTATACACAAAAATAAACTCAAAATAGATTAAAGACCTAAATGTATGACTGGACACTATAAAACATATGAACAACACTCTTTGACATAAATCACAGCAAGATCTTTTTTGAACCACCTCCTAGAGTAATGAAAATAAAAACAAAAATAAGCAAATGGGACCTAATTAAACTTAAAAGCTTTTGCACAACAAAGAAAACCATAAACGAGATAAAAAGACAACCTTCAGAGTGGGAGAATATATTTGCAAATGAAGCAACAGACAAGACATTAATCTCCAAAATATACAAACAGATCATGCAGCCCAACATCAAAAAAACAAACAACCCAATCAAAAAATGTTTGGAAGGCCTAAATAGTTGCAACTTTCGTTTGTAATAGAATTACAAAGTAGAGCTTTTTATTTGTTATGTTATTTAAAACACAAATGCCTAAAATAATTATAAATCTATGTTATGGGTACATAGTGTATAAAGATGCAATTTGTGACATAAATAACATAAAGTGGGAGGGAACAGATTTGTATAGGAGTAGAAGTTTTGTTTGTAATTGAAAAGAAATTTATATCAATTTAAAATAGATAATTGTAAGTTTAGGACTTTATGTGCAATCCACAAGGTAACCACAAAAATAACTATATATAACATTCACAAGATGATATGAAAATGGAATTGAAAACTGTCACTACAAAACATCAACTAAACACGAAGGAAGGAAGTAATGGAGGAATTGGGGGAGGAGGGTTGTAAAGCCTTAACACATAGAGATAACAAAAGGCAAAATTAAGGTTTCTCTATCAGAAATTACCTTACATGTTAGTGAATTAAAGTTCTTAATTAAAAGGCATATATTGGCAGAATGAGGGATAAAAAAAACCAAGTATATGGGCTTGCAAGAGATTCACTTCAGATCTAAAGACATGCATAAGCTGAAAGTGAAAAACTGGCAAGAGATATATTATGTAAATGGTAATCAAAAGAGAGCTGGGTGGTTTTCTAATAATAAATCAAATAGACTTTAACTCAAAACTCTTATAAGAGACAAAGAAAGACATCAAATATTGATAAAAGGGTCGACCCACTAAGTAGAAATAGTAATTAAAAACATAAATGAACTAAACATCAGAACTCCAAAATAGATAAGGCAAACATTGACATAATTTAAGGGAGAAATGGACAGCTTTGCAATAATAATTGGAGACTTTAATTCTTCACTTTCAATAATGAATAGAGCAAATAAAAGATCAATGAGCAAATGAAGGACTTTAAAACAGTATAGATTAACTAGCCCTAATAGATATTTACAGAACACCTCACCCGACAACAACAGAATACACATTTGCCTCAAGTGCAACATTCTCCCAAATGGTCCATATACTAAGCCACAAAACAAGTCTTAAAAATTTGAAAAGACTGAAATCATACCAACTATCTTTTGTAATCACAAGGGAATAAAATTATTTCTTTCTGCAGATGACATGATCTTATATGTAGAAAACCCTCTAGATCCCACCCCTCACAAAAATTACTAGAATGAATAAACATATTCATCAAACTTTCAGGACAAAATCAATGTATTAAAATCAATTGTGTTTTTGTATGCTAACAATGAGCAATCTGAAAAGGAAATTAATTAATAATTCCATGTGTAATTAAATTGAAAAAATACATAGGGTAAATGTAACCTAGGAGGCAAAATACTTTTACATTAAAAACTGCAACACACTGCTGAATGGAATTAAATACAACATTAATAAATGGAAAGACCTCCCTTGTTCATGATTAGAAGACTTAATATTGTTCAGATGTCAATATTACCCAAAGAGATGTACAGATTCAATGAAAAACCTCTCAAAAGCCCAAATTTTTCATGTGGAGATGAAAAAGTTTATTCTAAAATTTGTAGGAAATATCAAGGGACACCCAAGTATCCAAGATAATCTTGAAAAAGATATATGAAGTTGGAGGCATCACGATTCCTGATTTTAAAACTTAATACAAATCTATAGAAATCAGAACAACATGCATGGCATAAAGACAGGCACATAAACCAATGGAATAGAATGGAAAGCCCAGAAGTAAACCCTCACATATATTTTCAAATAATTTTGGACAAGTTTGCCTAAACGACGTAATTGTGAAAAGACAGGGTTTTTTCAGCAATGGTATTGGGAAAATGGATATCCACATGCAAGAGTGAAGTTGACATCTTACCTTCTTCCATATACAAAATGTAGCTCAAAACGGATCAAATTAAACATAAGAGCTAAAATTATAAAATTTTATATAAAATTTTATACAAAAATCTTAGAAGAAATTTTAAGGGAAATCTTTATATCATGGGATTTAGCATTGATTTCTCAAATGTGACACCAACAACACAGACAAGAAAAAGAAGTGTAGAAGTTGTATTTCATCCAAATTAAAATCTTCTGTGCATTAAGGAACTCTGAAGAAACTTGAAAGATAACCTGTAAAATTTGAGAAAATATTTGCAATTTAGATATAAAGCATCAATATCCAGAGTATATAAACATATCCTTAAACTCAACAACAGCAACAAAAACAGAAACCCAATTCAAAAATGAGCTAAAGACTTGAATAGACATCTATCCAAAGATGACATACACATGGGCAATAAGTATGTGTAAAGATACTCAACATTACTAATCATTAGGAAAATGTAAATCAAAAGCAAAATGATATACCATTTCACTTCCATTAATATGCTCTTATGGAACCAAACTTAGGCTTGCTTGCCCCTGGGCAGTAAAGCCTATCTTCTGACACTGGGTTGTGGTGAAGGAAAGTACAGTGTTTATCGCAAGGCACTCAACTTGGGGCCAAGCATGGAGAACAAGCAGCTCATGCTCAACAGATTTGAACTCCCTCATGGTTTTCAGGGGAAGCATCTTTTTTTTTTTTTTAATTTTTTAACATATTTATTGGGGTATAATTGCTTTACAATGGTGTGTTAGTTTCTGCTTTATAACAAAGTGAATCAGTTATACATATATATATGTTCCAGGGAAAGCATCTTTAAAGGCAAGGTGAGGGAGAAGGGTGCATGGTGCCTGATCAGCTCAAAGACATTCATTCTTCTGACTGGTTTGGGGTGAGGTAATCAGGAGTCAGCATCATTAACCTTCTGGTTCCAACCAGTGTGGGTCTATGTGCTTCTGTGCTTCAGCATGTAATTAACTTCTTCTACCTGGTAGGGGTTTCAGGGTCTGTAAATCAACTCAAGAATCTGGCACAGAATATTACAGCCTTTGAAGAGGAAATAAAGGTTCTTGACTTTGTTTTATATCTAAACTATTATTATTTTGTTCTACTTGATTGTTTTCCTTTGTTTCTGCATTTCCTCACTTATTTGTTAAAATCTGCCCTTTTGCACTCAAGGAAGATCTAAGAGGCTAAAGCTTTTCTACAAACAAGAGGTGGGTAGAGGATGTGAAGGGTATGTCCTTGGGAAGGCCCCACAGTGTCCTGACTATTCTAGCAAAAAAACAATAATCAAACAAACAAACAAAATTAAAAACACAGAAAATGAGAGGTGCTCACAAAATCTGTGGAGAAATTGGAACCCATCTGGTAGTGTGAAAGTAAATTGGTGTAGCTGCTGTAGAAAAAAGTACAGTGGTTCCTCAAAAAAAAAAAAACATAGAATGATCATACAATCCATTTATTCCACTTCTAGGTATATAATCAAAAGAATTGAAAGCATAGACTCAAATAGACATTTGAACACCAATGTCCATAGTAGCACTATTCACAGTTGGAAAAAGCTGGAAACAACCTAAAATTCTATCTACAGATAAATGGATAAACAAAATGTGGAATATACATACAGTGGAATTTTATCCAGCCTTAACATGGGATGGAATTCTGATACATGCTATAACATGGATGCACCTTCAAAACATTATGCTAAGTGAAATAAATCAGTGACAAGCAGAGAGAATGTTGTATAATTATGCTCATGTGATTGCTGTTCCTGGAGTAGACACATTTATAGACACAGAAAGTAGAATAGTGGTTACCAGGGGGTGGGATGAGGAAGACAAGGGAGTTATTATACAATGGTAAGAATCTCAAAATTTCAGGTTGAGAGGACAAAAATTTCCAGAGATAGATAGTAGTGACAATTGCCTGATAATGTGAATATATTTAATGCCATTGAACTACCACAATAAAAAAGGGAAACAAATAAACAAATAAAAAAGAAGAAAAAGGGTTTCCCTGGTGGCGCAGTGATTGAGAGTCCGCCTGCTGATGCAGGGGACATGGGTTCGTGCCCCAGTCCGGGAAGATCCCACATACTGTGGAGTGGCAAGGCCCATGAGCCATGGCCTCTGAGTCTGCGTGTCTGGAGCCTGTGCTCCACAATGCGAGAGGCCACAACAGTGAGAGGCCCGCATACTGCAAAAAAAAAAAAAAAAAAAAAAAAAAAGAAGAAGAAAAGGAAGATGATCCATGTCGTTTTCCCTAGATGGGATCATATATGAACATAATACTTGAAAATGCTGCAGTAATTTCACAGTCATGAAAGGAGACACTCTGGAGCAAAGTTGTCTCACAGAGGATGCCAGAGGGAATTGATGGATGCCAGAGGGAAGTGATGGAAGGATCATCTGTAATGATACCATGGAGCTAAATGATTGTACTATGCCTGGAACTTGACCAAACCCTGGACATCCAATTATGCAAAATGACAAAATTCATTATTATACTAAGTAAAGAAAAAAAAAAAAGAGCTATCAAGCCATGAAAACACATGGAGAAATCTTGAGTGTGTATTACTAGGTGAAAGAAGCCAATCTGAAAAGGCTACATGTGGTATGATTCCAACTGTATGACATTCTGAAAATGGTTAAACTTCAGAGACAGTAAAAAAATCAATGGTTGCCAGAGGCTCATAGAGGAGAGAGGGAGAGGGAGGAATAGGTGGACCATAGTGGATATTTTAGAGCAGGGACACAACTCTGTGTGATGCTGTAGTGGTGGATACATATCGCTATACATTTATTAAAACACACAAGACTGTACAAGACAAATCATGATCTCTGATGTAAGCTCTGGACTTTAGTTAATAATAATGTATAAATATTTTATCATCAATTGTAATACGTATGCCATATTAATGCAAGATGTTAATAGGGAAAATGGAGAGTGAGTGGGTATATGGGGAACCTCTGTATTTCCTGCTCAATTTTTCTGTAAAACTAAAGCATCTTTGAAAAGTGTATTAATTTAAAAAGTAGCTATTATTGACATTTAGGCATGACAGTACCCGAAAAGGAGAGCCAGTTTAGGATGGGAGGTTTTTCTCCAAATCCTTTACATCTGGGGATCACCAACTCTGACCTGGTTGCTAAGTGACTTAAATGACCTGGCTCCTAAGTGATTTGTCCTTGGATAGGACACTGGGTTGACACATCTTATTGATACTTATGGCCCTTAAACAAGCTCTTGTCTTTGGGGTACAGCACAGGCTTTATAAACTGGGAATCAAGGTTGAAAACTGAGTATAACATGGCACCTAGATTCCTGCAAGTGACTACTTCATATGATAGGCTCATTAATATGTGCTGATGATTTTTGTCACAAATGCTGGAAAACTCTGACACCAATAGCTATACTTCAGCTTGATTTATTTATTACATTTGTGTGAGCTTACCTTACACAATAATATTGACCTAAAGGAAAATAAGCTGAGAAATATGGATCATATTTTCAGCTCAAGTTTTAAATGAGAGGTAGAGTTAATGATACATTCTATTGAGCTCCAACAGCATGAGTTTCCCATACACACATTCTCTCTCTCTCTCTCACTTTGATCCTAATTTTCTTATTTCAATTTACTATTCTACACAAAACTTACAGTTCTTACAGATTTGAGCATAGATAAGTGTTTTTATGGTTCATAGTTAGGCATGGGCTGAATCTTCTTTGCCATTCTTTCAACCATGTATGGTGGATGATCATAAGTAAATAAATAAATAAATATCTGTTATAAAGAAAACCTACACTTGAAACCATGAATTACAAAACTTGAGTTTGAGTCATGACTTAGCCACTTATTAGCTCTGTGTCTTTTAAAATTTTATCTGTAAACTTCATTGCCCTCCCTCATTCTTATGTTATTATACTTTAAAATAAAGAGGTTAATTATAGCTTGTAGAATATTAAATAAACACTGTAATTATATGCGAGATAGCATCATGAAAAATATAACTGAAATGTTCGTGTAATTACAATGAATTTAAGCTGAGTGAAATGCAGAGGCTGTTTTTCTGTGGCTATCAGAAAGAAAGGAAGAAAGAAAGAAAGAAAATGAAAAAGAAAGAAAGAAAAAGAAAATGGGATTTAATGAAGTGAAATTAACTTTCTTCCTTCTTGATTGACGTCCCCCCCACCACTTGCCTTCCTAGGGACAATAGCAATGTTAGTTGAGTAATCACTTTTCATTGGCAAGTCGATGTGACAAGTTCTGTGATCAGAATGAAACCAGAAAGAGGTTTAAAGAAACTTAGAATACAAAGAGTGACACAGTCAAAACTCCTAAAATCTCAAGTCAGAAAGTTAAGAATTTTTTATGTAGACCCTGAAGGAGATCTTTGAGGTAACTTGATGTGTGATGTGTAAAATGCACTTAATTTTAGACATTTTAGGAGAGAGATGCCATTCTTTCCTCCATGATCAGTGCATCTGCTCTGCTCTGTACTCAATTCCATGACCAAAGGCATCACGTCTTACTTCTATCTAATAGCAGGTCAGCTGGGCACGATGTGGGTATAAACCTGAAAAACAAATTAAAATAATTGAAAGGGGACTTGGATATTGATATCTCAGAAAGGACTAGAATGCACTAGAAAATTGTGAAAGGCAGGATTTGCTGAAGCCAGAGCAATGAATACAAGAAATTCAAGGGCAAGAAGAGCCTTTCCTTTACCCTTAAAATGGAGTTAATCTCTCAGATAGAAGTCTTACTGCCCCTTGAGCTGTGATGGGCATGTGCTGACGAACTCACAGAAAACAACTTGCTCCTGGTCTGTGCTCCCAGAAAAAGGAAACACCATTCTATAGAGATGCAACTAGAGGATTTGTTAGTCTAACCTCTGCATGTTCAAGTAAGGACTGTGGAAGAAGGATGCTGAGGGACTTGCCTAAGGATATGCAATAATAAGTTTCCAAGGAAGGAACAAGGCCTCTTGTCAAGGCTGTTCTGTGTTGTTCAGTCTCTCTAAGGAAAGGCCAGACTCTTAACTAATGGTTTCTTTGCATCTGAAAATTGGTCACAAGAAGGAAAGTGCCATAGAAATTATTCGCTAAATATAACAGGTTCACTTTCAGCACTCACAAAGCTTTCCAAACAGCTTGATAAAAACAAGGCAAAGAACTATCCTTTCCATTTGCTTTAAAGGAATGATATTTGATTAACCCTACAAACCATAGTCATCAAACTGAAATCAGAAATTTGTAAATAATTTTATTTTCTTTGTATTCTATACTGTGTGGGTTTCATTCTCTGAATAGACTATCTGTATTCACTCAGCTAAGTAAGTACTGACTAGTCATAGCTACTAGTCCACTGAGCTGAGGAAAACAGCTTAGATGAGAAATGAAGAAAATTATATATTAGAAAAATTAATCTAAAAATACAAAAATAACCCCAAATTGAAGTGGACTGGGAGTTTACAAATTTCCAGAAATTTTATTTTAAAAGTCAACCTTCAGAAAACCCTCCTACTTCTTCAAATTAAAATTTTGTATGCAGCAAATATTCTGTTTTTCACTCCAGCCCAATACTGCTTTGCATTTGAAAACAAGATTTCTACCCCCAAATTTAAATTATTGATGTATATATATATATTCAATATTTTATTAATCTGTTCATTTTTACATCTTAGAACTTTAACAAATATAACCATATGTAGCCTTCAGGTGGAAAAATACCATTTTGTACATGATAACATAAATAGTATTTATGTATAAATATTATAAGCATGTTCCTAATGCATATATGTTTATATATACTTGTGTATACTTATATATTCTTATGTTCTGCATGTATAACGTGTGTATGTGTGGGTGTGTGTATAAAAATCCAAACTATTCTCTTTTTCCTCAATAATTTCTTACAAAATTATAAATTATTACTTAGAAGAGTTTAAACTTTAATTATAATTTAAAAGCCCAGAAAAATACTTTCATGTTGAAACACTTTGAAGTCTGGATTTATTTTAATTTACCTAATAATCAAACTTAATTGGCATATTTAGCTAAGTTCACTTCCCACTGAGTAATATATTTTTAATCACTAATGTCGAAATTCTTTATATATTTTTCAATCAGTTATTTCTTGTTCCAAAATTATATAAAAGCTTTTAAAATACCAACTGCTTTATGCTTGTAGAAATTGCTGGAAGAATTTAAAGACTTTAAATATGCATTAAAGAAAAATTAAAATAGGTATACAATGGACCTAGGAGAATATTTGATCATAATATGTAAGATTAATGCTTTAAATGAAAAGTAAAATATTGTGTTTTTTTTGTTCTCTCATCCATCAGAAATTGCTGTTATTCAGACAAACAGCCTTGTCTTAATTCCTGCCCAGTCCTGAGTGTCCTGGAATTGGAAAGCTGGTGATAATTTACTGTCATTACAAAATAACTGGTTATGGTTAACATCAGCTCTTCAGAAGTCCATACATTTAAAATGTCAGTCACATTACTTTTACATCTCTCCCTTTAGAATAGTAACAAAATATGATTTTATATCACTGTCACTCAAAATGGCACAAAACCCTGTGCACGGGGATTTAAGTTTAATTGTTTATTGCTTAATTTAAGAGTAATCCTTGAAATCTATCACATTCCTGATTATGCTTACTGTACAAGTTAGTTCAAATTATTTAACCTGTTCTTCAAGCCCAAATTCATTTTTCAAATCAGTATCAACCTTAGATCAATACTTTAAGCAAGTTTTTTTTTCTTTTGTTTTTTTTTTATGATATGTTTTGTTGTTCCACCTAAGTCTAACCCATTTCAGAGAGAATTTAAGAAATCAAAAAGGCTGTTTATTAGAGCACTCCTCTTGGTGTAAAAGTTCACACATAATCCATTTGTAATTGTTATTCTTGTTGATTTGCAGGAAAAAAAAAAGGAGAAATGTGCAACTATGAGACAAAATACTATACGCTACTCAGAGCTTGAAACTGAAGACAGGAAGGGTAAATAAAGAGGGTGAAGGAAGGAGGAAAAAGAAGACATGGAGTCCTACAGGTGCTGTATGGTAACTGGGAATCACGTTTTCTGTTCACACTTATTCCACTGTCCAAATCTGGTCTTCTACACTTTGAGGGCACATCTGTCATCTATGTAAAGAAGGGCTGTCCTGTGATCTCCAAAGTCACCTAGGTCTACCATTTACCCTCAAATATTTGCATCTTTTTTTCAGGTTCTTTATAGGTTCATCTGAGCTGAGGTATATGCTCTGCCTTCCTTGCAGTACACACATTTAATTTCCCTAATTATGCTGTTTATTTTGAAATTCTTAAAAGTGGACAGGCCAAGTTTCATCTGCTAATGATACAAATAGACTGCCTATAGGATATTTTGGAGGTATGAGAAAGTCCTAGTTTATGAAATATGAAGACTGAGTCATGGGATAGTGTTATAGGATGATCCATATACGGATGCAGAAAACTGAGGCCAACTTTCTGGAGTGATACTTTCCAAAACACTGCCTGAGTATAAAAGGAAAGAAAGAAAGAAAGAAAGAAAGAAAGAAAGAAAGAAAGAAAGAAAGAAAGAAAGAAAGAAAGAAAGAATAAAGAAAGAAAGAAAGAAAGGTCTTTGCTGAAGTTGATGTTTACAAATAAAACATTGTGAAGGATTTTTTTCAAAGTATGAATAATACGATTAATCTTTTGTACAGGCAGAGATTAACTAGGGAGAAGTAATTCTAATTTTATAGAGAAGGCACTAGATGCTTGCATTACAAAATTGGCAAAAGTGTTAAAATAATGTTTAAAATAAAACTTGGCAAAACTTAAACATGGCTTCCAGTCTAAAAGTCCAGTTGGTTGACAACCTGGGCTTTTCAGAGAGAACTTAAGGTAAAAAAAATGAAATTTGCAGCAAAGTGATGAATATGGATGACATAATGATTTAGAATAATAAAGGAACTCCTAGAATGGTCAGAAGGGAATTTATCAGTGTATGTCATGGAAGAGAGGATGACAAAATAATCTATTTTCCCATCAAATTAGGTAACTGACAGGTGGATTAAGTATGTCAGAGGAACTTATAATTGTTTTAAGTTAAAATTTAGAAAAAAAGATGTGAGAACTCTGGAAATAAGTAAAGGTCAGAATTTATTTAAAGAAAACTCCACTGATCTAAGATTACTCTGTGAATAAGAAGGAAAAACAAACAAGTTGAAATGTCCTGTAATTGAAGGATGCCATATATGAATAAATAATTTATTCATACGATTGGGTCAGTTTTGTACTCTTCTTGAAGGCCACTGCATTTAGAACCATCTCTGTTGTGTGAAATCAAGTTAATGAAAACCACTTATAAACCTCAAGGAATGATTTCATTTAAATGAGTTTTAAGACAGAGTCAATTTGTAAACAGTCTTTTTACACGTTAAAATATTTTAAATTAAAAACCTCTATTAGTATGCAACATTTTATATTAATTTATATAGATTATATTTATTCTCTTCTTCCTTCCTTCAATGGCCAATCTCTGGATACTATACCCTCTTGAATTTGTAAGACTTGGGTCTGTTAATCCATCTTTCTCCTGACCATTAGCCTTACACTTTATTGAGTGATTTGCTTTACATATAAACTTTTTCTAATATATGGCCCCCAACCAAATAGAAAACATTTCTCAGATCCCACATCCCTCTGTTAGCTGATACAATTCCATTTATTTACTTACTTTCTCAGCCAAGCATTCAGAAATTATCCACCCACCCATACTGTCTCCAGTTGCTTATTTACCTTTTAATCTTTTAATTTTATTTTTAAAATACATTTTATTCCAGATATGTATATTGCTAAGTGTACAGCCGAAGATTTTCCACTAAGAAATTCTTGTGTATACAACTTCCTCCGAAAGAAATAGTACATTACCAACACCCCCAAATTCCCTTTGAAGTTAATTACTACTTATCTTTTCAAGGGTAACCATCTGACTTTGAAGTTTTTTGGTTTGCATTTGTAAGTTATATAAATGGAGTCATATGCATATGTACTTTCTGATTTGGATTCTTTCCTTCACTGTTATGATTGAGACATGGACCCTGGGAAGTATTTAAATCATTTTTATTGCTGTATACTTGTTCATTGTAAGAAGCATACATTTAACTTACCTATTGTCTCACTAAATGGGCATTATTCTTTTGCTCAGTGTTTGACTAATGCAAGTAAGGCTGTTGTGAACATCTTTTTGCATGAGCTTTAGTGCATACATATATGCTGAGAGAGGAATTACTGGATCATAGGAAGGCATATATTCAGCTTCAATACATATTGACATATTTACCAAACACTTCATATTTGCTGCCTCTTTAATTTTATTCTCTCTGGAAGATGTGTAGAGAGTGCACATTAAATTATAATTTCATTCTCCTGATGTCTAATGATGTTGAGCACCTTTTTCATGTATTATTGTCAATTTAGGTATCTTCTTTAGTCAAGTGGATTTTCAAGTATTTCATTCACTTTCTTTTTACTGGTTTGTTGAGTTCCTTATATATTATGGATATGAGCTCTTTGTCAATTTTTATATGCAAATAGTCACTCTTACTTCACTCTGTGGCTTGCTTAATTTTATGCTTTTTACAATGAATGTAATTTCTTGATTTTAATAAATTATTTTCCTTATAGTTAGTTATTATTTTCCTTATAGTTAGTATTTTTGCAACCAGATTTAGAAATCTTTATCTCCTTCACTGGCATGAATATATTCCCCTACATTATCTTCCAAAAGTAATATTTTATTTTATTTAGATATACAATCCACCTGGATTGATTTTTTGTATCTTGTGGATAAGTAATAAAGATACTTCTTCTATATAAATATCCAATTGATCTAGTATAATTTATTTAAAAGACCATCTATTTTCATTGTTGTTCTTAGGACAAAACAAAAGTCTTTTTTCAAGGCTTTTTATTCTGTGTTGCTTAGTCTCCCTAAGGTAAATCCAGATAACCATTGGAACGGATTCTTTACGTCATTTTTATACATCAGGCATTTCTCTACATATGCCAGTGTCTAAATCTGGACTACATTTGAATTCTTTTTCTGTTGCTCCAATATGACACTCACTTAAATATTATATCCTTATTTTAACCATTGATATCATATAATTTTATTATTATTAATTTGTTTTTAACTAGGTTAATAAATCTTTTATGATATAGAAATGCTATTTTTGAGGTGGTGACATTTAGAGAATTTCCCTTTATATACTACATATATAGAGTTCTATACAATTTATATATAAACTAATACATTTAATATCCCAAATTACCTAATGAGGTAGGCATTATTACTGTTCCCATATTATGCATGAAGAAACAGAAGCACAGAAGTACAGGCACAAAGAAGAAAAATATGAATGTTAGTCACCTAACACAGTTAGTGATTAGCAAATCTGTCTTTGAATGCAGGTATCTAGCTTCAGCATCAGTGCTTTCAGACGTTATGCTATGCTTTCCTTTCAGAGATGTCTTTGTGTTTCATCTTGGAGTACTTGAGGAGATGGTTGCTGAGACTGGATTTTAGTTCTAGAGCTTGGAAGATTAGTTAGGTTTAAGGATATTTTTATTTGAGCATAATAAATAGGATTGACTGTCATATCTGTATATAGTATCAGAAGAAAATAAAAATCCTGAGTGACAATTAAGTTTGCACCATGATAATAAATAGATAGAGGATCCCTTTATGGAAATAGGAATCACTAAAGGAAGTATATTTATAGGATGGAATGGAGAGGTTTATTAATTTGGAGATGCCTAAGAGACAACTAAATACAAGATTCAAGTAGAAATTCTAAGGTGTATATGTGCTATTTAAAAGCATGAGACTGATGAGATCACCTAGAAAGAGAATGCACATAAAGAAAATAAAAGAACTAAGAATAAAGTTTTAGGACATGCCAAATTTAAAGTTCTGAGAAAGGAGATCAAGACAGCCAAAATATTAGGAGGAAAACTAGGTGAGTGTGGGTCATGGGAAGTGAGGAAGGGAGTAATCAAGACGGGAATGATCAACTTTGCCAATTGTTGCTGAGACACTGAGTACAATTATGGCAGAAACTTGACCAAAGTTATTGGCAAGTTATAGGCAAAAAGGGCAGAAAATGGGATGAAATACAGATTGAAAAGAGTTGAAGAGAAAATGGATGCTGAGGAGTTGGATGTAGGGGTAGAGAAAGCTTTTAGAGATGTTATGTTCTAAGTGAAAGAAAAGAAATAGAAGGTAATGGAGGAACTGAGGGCTCAAGGGAGAGTATTAAATATATATGATATGAGGCTTGTTTTTATAGTGAAAGTAATAATCCCATATATAAGAAGACTTTCATTTCAGTGACAAAGCCCACGAAAGCTTGAGAAGACAGCAGAGCAAAGATGTAAGCTGAAGGACTGACCTAATATAATTATAATTCCATGGGATAGTGTCCTTTTAATATTTAGGTTTTTATGTACTCGGAAAATAAGTGGGATGAATTCCAAAACAAATTCTATTTATTTTTCACATAAGTAGTCAATATTCTAACACTATTTAGGGAGAAATATTTTGTTTACTGATTTGAAATATTTTTTATCACATTAATACAGATAAATATGCATATAATACTATATATACATTCACAAATATACAATTTAACTTTTTGTATATTTCTGAGCTGTAACAAATTATTTTAATTATGAGATTTGATGATATTTAACTCCTATGCATTTGCTCTGCTTTTAAAAATATTATTGTTTTTTTCTTGGGTATTTATTTTTCCATCTCAATTTTAGAATCACATATTCAATTATAATTTTATTAAAATTGTACATGACTGTGAATGAGTTTGACATTTTTATAATAATATTACATTTATCATTAATGACCTTGATATATTTCTCCATTTAATCACATCGTCAGAAAGGTCCATACTATTTTATTACACCAGATGAACATAATCATAATACATTAAGGAGACAGTGACCATGTATTGAAAAGTCTATAAATCACGTCACAAAGACAAATGAATGTGTTTAGTCTGGAAAATAGCAGCTTGAGATATTTATAGTAAAATTCCCAATTTTTGAGGGTCTCTTGTAAAACAAGAATTGAACTTTTTTTTAATTGAAGAAGACAGAAACAAAGAACAAATATGGAAGTGTAAAATTTTCATCAATCTGAAGTAATTTTTTTTTTATTAAATTGACTGTGTAATTATGTAATGAGTTCTTTATCATTACCCCAAACTGGAATTTGGAGAGAATAGAAAGCATTCCTTCCCTGGTGAAATCAATCCTTCCTAGGATGAGAGGACTTTCCATAGATGGCTCATGTATCAGCTGGACCTCAAAGGAAGTCCATATTAGATAAGGTGTGAAAATATGAGGTGATCACATACCAAATAAGAGCACAAAAACGGATATGCAGATGGAAGTATACAAAGTATTTTCAGGAGACACAAAATAAACAAATAAGGATGAGTGTAGATTTTAAACCTCATGGGTGTCTGGAGTTAAATTGAGAAGGATAATAGTAGCAACTGTGGATGACCATATATATTAAGCCATAAGTTTAAGATTTTTTTTTCTTTTAGCTATAAGCATTACATGGTTGGGTTTAGGGTAAAATTGTGAAGATCATATTTTCCAATTTTTGTGAAATTGGAAGATGTGAAATATTTTCAGAAGTGAAATATTAATATAATTAATGGGTATATTTCATTTTGTTAGGGCCTGGAGAATTAAAGCTTTATAGAGTAAATTAAATCATTTTGTCAGGTAAAATCATAAATATGGTGGCAATTCTATGTAGTTACATAAGTCTTATTTCAATGGCCTTATGTTTTCCTTGCCATATATCCATCATTGAACCACACAGAGTCCATTTATCTGAGCCAACAAGGTATTCCTTTGTTCTTATTTTACTTTCTGACTTGAAATTTTTTAGGAATCTTTGTTTAAGGCACTGTAGGAGAAAATATAAAGATATTATTTACAATACTGTTTATACTAATCTTATTTGCACAATTAATTCAAATCAATTTGTAGATTTTGTTTAATTTCAGTATACATTTTATCAAATGTAGCTGAATAAAAGTTTAATCATGGGCTAAAACTATCTTTCCCACTACCATTAGAATAATTTACCAATAGTTTTGATACTGCATTTTATTCATATATTCTGTCTTAATAAAATTTCTTCACTTTCTTTACATATTCACATAATATTATATCCTATCAATCACACTTAGTATTACTCTTATGCTGAAGGCCTTCTCACATTTTCTCTAACAAAACAAGTAATTTTATCCTCTGAAACATAATTCAACATTCATTTCATACAACTCAAATATTCCTAGAATAGCTTAGCTTGCTTTCCACAATCTCATCCCTACATCAAACCTAGGAATGTGGGTATACATTTATTTGTAACAAGCTAACAATTGTTTTAAAATTGAATCTGGCAATTCCTTGATTTCTAAAAATGAATGGTATACTGGTAAATTCAAGTTTATGTAATTATCCTGCAGCCTTATTTAGCCCTCTAGAAAAACCTGACTGTACCTATGATAAATGGCTGTACTGTTGTGGCATTGAGAATTTGGGAGGAAATTGATGAATCTTTCCTTCTTTGAGACAATTCTCACATAGGGGCTAAGTATCCCTGAGCTTCGAATTGTTCTTTGAATGATCTATTAATAGAATTTAACTCATGTTTGAACACCTAAAACATACATATTCATTATCTGTGTTACTCTGTTCTTCACTATCTACTCAGAAGTCACTTGCACGTGATATGAACTTTGATCAGTTGAAAAACATTACAGTATTTATAGATTTTGGGGGGCTTACCTAGTCCAGCATCAACCCCAAGCACTTCTCATGACAAACTAGATTTAATGTACAGTGTGTTTAGTTTGGGATATAGAGGGGGATATTAACAAATCCTTAGTTTTCATCATTTTGCTGTAAAGAGAAAAATGACCTAAATAGGTAAATTGACTTAGGCATTATTACTAGTTCTAATTGAGGAAATAGCAACCATTATCCAAAGGCAAAGAAAGAAAGCAAAGAAGGAAGGAAGAAGGGAAGAAGGAAGGAAGAATGAACTGCAGTGTCTGAGTTGGAAATATGGGCAGGAAATGGACTATTACAATTTCTCACTTAGTGTTGGGCTTAATTCTCTTGTGAAAGATGTGTGAAATGCTGCTTTAATTTATAAAAAGAGAGGGATCTACAGCTCTGAAACCACTACTATCTGCCAGACATGGTGAAATTAAAGACTTCCATATATAATTTTTCTCTATAAACATAATAAAATATTTTTTGTACATTTGGGTTTGTATTTGTTTTTAATATTCCATATAAACCAATGCAGTCAAAATTATAATGTATTTATTGTGTACATGATATTTATATTGATGTTTTCAACATCCCTCAAGTAATTTTGCCATCATTGTCCTGGCTTTTTAGGAGCTAAGACAAAGGTAAGACAGAATTATAAGTCTCCATATTATTATATTTATAATAAATAATTTCACAGAAAAGTATTTTTCCTTGTCTCTGCTTACTATGTATTATATGAATAAATGAAAACAAAAGGAAAAATAATTTAGAAAAAATGTTGATAAATAAGAATGTTTAATAAATATAAATGTTTTGAATTACCAGCCACCTTGAACCCTCATACAAACTTCCCAATTTCAATTAAATTTTATTGATTGGAATGAATGTTTCCTGCATTCATTATTAACATTTAATATTACTCCTAAATAATAAACTATAGAAACATGGTAGTGAATGAAACAATTTTGATATCACAGTACAATCTCTGGTGAATTTTCAGCAATTTATAAGTGTTTTCAACTTGAATTTGTACAGGTATTTTAAATGCATAGATATCTCAATTATGTCATATACCTTTTTATAAAACAGAAAATATATTTCTATGTATTTTAAAACATTTTCAAAGATGTTAGTAGCAGCTGAGAAAAATATATGAAATATTTTCCAACCCCAGGGATGTTCTCTACCAGAGAGAGTGTTAATATGTCAGGGATGTTTTAACTTCATGAACAACTTTAATCAACTCAAAAAGCTTAGTGTGGCAGGAAGGCATTTGGAAGGCAACTACATTTTATTTTAAAATTATGTGGTCCTTAAAATATAAATCCTAAGTATAAATGAAAGAAATTTTAACTTTATCTAAATACAGAGAGAAAAAGCATCATATTTCTAACATAAGGAAAATAAACAAACTTAGCCACTTCTCTTCAACTTTTATTCAGTTAGCATTTATCACAGACTCACTGCATCCTTTAATATTCACCAAAGAGTAATGGAAGTGACAAAAGAAGGTAAACATCTCTATCTTTAAACTTGCATTAGAAAAATAGCCGTGAATTAGACACAGAGACCATATTAACACCGGCAATATTGTGGCAGTCAGTATTTATACATTTTTATAATCACAAAGAAAAAATTTAAATATCTTAAGACAAATGAAAGTCAAAACCACAACCTACCAAAACATACAGGATACAGTTCAAAGAGAAAAATTTATAAAGTTGTAAATTTTTATATTAAAAAAGCAATATCTCAAATCAACAACCTAACTTTACTCCTTAAGAAACTAGGAGTGGAGGGAAATAATGAACAAAACTCAAAGTTAACAGAAGGAAAATAAAAAAGATTAAAATAACAATGTAGAGAAGAGAAAAACAATGGAAGAAGGCAACAAAACCAAGAATTTGTTCTCTGAAAAACAATTTTTTTAATGACAAACATTTAGTTAGGTTGATTAAGAAAAAAGAGTGAAAAATCAGAAAAAATGTGAGGATATAACAACACATTTTGCAGAAATTAAAAGAATTATAAGGGAATACTGTGAACAGTTGTATGCACCCCAAATGATAACCTAAATAAAATAGATTCCTAAAATCACACAACCTACAAAGAATGAATCATGAAGAAACAAAATCTGAACAAACCTTTAGCTATTAAAGAGAATGAAAAATTACTCAAAACCTGACAAAGAAAAACTCAGGAGCAGATGGCTAATTAATAAATTATATCATCATCTTTAAAAATATCTCCCTCAAAGCCATTCAAAACATTGAAGAAGGCACTTACAAACTGATGTTATGAGGCCAGCATTACCCTGACACTAAACAAAAATAAAAAAAGAGAAAATCATCACAAGAGAAAAAAACAAACAAAAAAAAACTATAGGCCAATATCCTTGATGAATATTCATGCAAAAATATTAAACAAAATTCCAGCAAACAGAATTCAATAGATCATTCAAAAGATTATATATTGTGACTAAGTGGGATTTGTTCCTGGAATGTAAGGATGGTTTAACACATGGAAATTAATCAATGCAATACACTACATTAACAGAATAAACAATATTCTCTTGAAAAACATTATCTCAATTAATGAAGAAAAGGTTTTTGAAAAGATTTAACACCTTTTCATGTTAAAAAGACTCAATACACTAGTAATAGAAAAAAACTATCTAAACGAAATAAAGACCATATGTAAAAGGTCCACAATTAACCTGATACTCAGTGATGAAAGACTGAAAACTTTTCCTCTAATCTCAGGCACAACACAAGGATATCCACTTTTTTTTTTTTAAATTATTTTAGCCTCTTCTTTCAGCCCCAACTAGATTATATTTACTTTTAATTTTATTTATTTATTTATTTATTTATTTATTTATTTATGGATGTGTTGGGTCTTCATTTCTGTGCGAGGGCTTTCTCTAGTTGTGGCGAGCGGGGGCCACTCTTCATCATGGTGCACAGGCCTCTCACTGTTGCGGCCTCTCTTGTTGCGGAGCACAGGCTCCAGATGCGCAGGCTCAGTAATTGTGGCTCACGGGGCCAGTTGCTCCGCGGCATGTGGGATCTTCCCAGACCAGGGCTCAAACCTGTGTCCCCTGCATTTGCAGGCAGATTCTCAACCACGGCACCACCAGGGAAGACCAGGATGTCCACTTTTACCACTTCTATTCAACATACTCCTGGAAGTCCTAGTCAGAAAAATTAGTCAAGAAAACATAAATAAAATTATCTAAATTGGAAAGAAAATAGTAACATTATCTCCATTTGCAGGCAACATGATCTTATGCATAGAAAACCCTAAAGATGTCATTAAATATCTGTGTTAAGTAATGAATGAATTCAGCAAAGTTGCAGAGTACAGAATCAATACACAAAAAATAAGTTGTGTTTATATAGTCTAACAATAAACAATCCCAAAGGGAAATTAAGAAAATAATTCAATTTAAAACAGCATAAAAAGAAATAAAGTATTTAGGGATAAACTTAATTTAAAAAGTTAAAATACTGTACAAAGAAAACTTCAAAACATTTCTGAAAGAAATTAAAGAGGATGCAAATAAATGGAGAACCACCTTGTGCACATGGATGCAAACAATTAATATTGCTAAAATAATAATATTACTCAAAGTAACACATAGATATAGCATCATCCTTATCAGAATCCTATCGGCATTTTTTTCAGAAATAGAAAAGTCTATACTAATTTATAGTCTAGACTAAATTATATGGAATATTAAGGGATCCCTCTTAGCCAAAACATTGAAAAAGATGTTCAAATTTGAAGATCTCACATTTCCTGATTTCAAAATTTATTACAAAGATGCAATAATCAAAACAGTGTGGCACTGGCATAAGACAAACATATAGAATAATAGAATATAAAGGAGAGTCCAGAAATAAAATGCATACATATATTAAAATTATTTCAACAAAGTTGCCAAAGCCATTTGATGGGAAAAGTAGAGTCTTTTAAGCAAATGGTATTGAAAAAGCTAGATATTTACATGCAAAAGAAGTCTGACCCTTACCTTACACAATTTACTAAAATTAATTTAAAATAGATCAAAGATTTAAACAAAAAATGTAAAATTATATCACTTTTAGAAGAAAATATATGAGATATCTATATGACACTGGATTTAGCAGTGAATTCTTTGATATGACACTAATAGATTAGAAAACAAAAGTTAAAAAAAATAAATTGGACTATATCAAAATTTAAAACTTTAGTACATTATAGGATTCAATCAACAGAGTGACAATGTAGCTTATAGAATGGGAGAAAATATTTTCAAATGATATATCTGTTAAAAGCTTACTATCCAAAGTATTTTAAAATACACAACCCAACAAGAAAAAAATATAACATATTTAAAAAGTGGACAAAGATCTTGAGTAAACACTTTTCCAAGGAAGATATACCAATAGACAACAATCATCTAAAAAGATGTTCAACTTCACTAATCATTAGGAAAATGCAAATCAAGACCACATTGAAATATCACCTCATATTCATGAGAATGACTACTATCAAAAACCAGAGGTAAGAATGTGGAGAAATTGGAACACTTGTGCACTGTTTGTGTAAATGTAAAAAGATGCTGCTGCTATGGGTAACATTATTGTGGTTCCTCAACAAATTAAAAATAAAATTACTATATGATTCAACAATTTCACCTCTTAGTATAAATCTAAAAAATTAAATGTAGGGTCTTGAATAAATATTTGTATATCCAAGTTAATTACCATAACTAAAATGTGGAAGCAACCCAAGTATCTATCAACAGAAGAACGGATAAACAAAATGTGGTCTACATATACATTCAGCCTTAAAATTAAAGAAAACTCTGACACATGTTATAACATGATTAAACTCTGAAGACATTATACTGAGTGACATAAATGAATTACAAAAACACAAATACTGTATAATTCCACGTATATGAGATATCTAGAGTAGTTGAATTAATAGAAACAAAAGAAAAATGGTGGTTGCTAATAGATAGGGGAGGGAAGAATGGAGAATTGTTTAATCAGTAGAGAGTTCAGGAATTAGTTGCAGTACCATGTGAACATTCTTAACAATAATAAACTTACACTTAAAGTTGGTTAAACTGTAAAATTTATGTTATGTGTATCTGACCACAATTTTATAAAAAGAAGTCCCTTGATGAATCAGTGAAATATTTAACTACATTAAAATTATACTATGATATTGATTTCCACATTCTTTTTAACAAGGAATAAAAGTTGTTCACTAAGTATGATGAAGCAAAATCTCTTTTGACATCTTATTATTTTAATTTCTGTATATTTGGTTAATCAGCAGCACCTAGTTTTATTCCTACAGGGAACCTTTAGTCTTGCATTCTGCATTAATTAGAACTTCAGATAAAGAAAACTTTTTTCTAAAGAGTAGAGGTTAGCATCAGAGTAAAATTTTACATTATGTGCTAATTTTTGCAAATAGATGTTATTATGATTAAGATATATGTAGAATAAATTGTAACTTGTCTTAATCTATGTCTAAGTCTCAAATAGTTCTTTGGGGACATTTTTAAACATTAGGCTTAAAGAATCTCTGTAGGTATTCTTATATATTCATATGTAGAATAGTGGAATCTGGTTGATAATTTTAGTGACAGTTATGTATGCCAGTTTAATCAAATAAATATGAACCAGTTTTATTGAAGCATTTTTATTGCAGAAGGTACCTTAAGACTCAGTGGTGCACAGTAGAAACTCAGTAAGTATATTCAAATCAATTTAATAATTGTAATCAATAATATTTTTATTAAAATACAAAACCCTCAATCTCGTTTTCTCTTAAAGGTCAAAGTTTAATGATTTAAAGAACCCATGAGGGCTTCCCTGGTAGCACAGTGGTTAAGAATCTGCCTGCCAATGCAGGGGACACAGGTTTGAGCCTTAGTCTGGGAAGATCCCACATGAGGTGGAGCAACTAAGCCTATGCACCACAACTACTGAGCCTGTGCTCTAGAGCCCATGAGCCACAATTACTGAGCCTGTGTGCCACAACTACTGAAACCTGTGCACCTAGACCCTGTGCTCCACAACAAGAGAAGCCACCACAATGAGAAGCCTGCACATCACAATGAAAGAGTAGCCCCCACTCGCTGCAGCTAGAGAAAGCCCATGCACAGCAACAAAGACCCAACACAGCCAAAAATAAATAAATAAGTTTATATAGTAAAAAAAGAAACAAGAGTACAGTGGTAAGGCACAAAAGAAACCAGAACCCATGAGCCCTCAGCTGCCCATGGATACAGCCCTAGACCCAGGACCCACAGGACCCTGTAGTTAGAGACCCTGGGACAGAGCTCCACCAACAAGTGGGCAGGCACCAGCCCCAGAATCTCCTGGTTCCCATCCCTACCCACTAGAGATCCGTCTCTAGCCTCTGTACTAGCCTCACCCACCAGTAGGTGGACACCAACCTTGGGAAAATCACAGCCCCACAACCTGTGGACCAAGAAACTGCCCTGAGACTACAGGGATCCTGGCTATGCCTATTAGCAGGTGAACACAAAATTCTAGGCACACCAGGTCCTGCAGCCAACTGTGTCATGAACCAGTCCTACCTATCATAGCCCTACCCAGAGCAGGGATATGAAATGTGCTGTGGATCCCCAGGGCCCTGCAGCCAGACCTTAGGAAATATGCTGCCTTCCAGTGGGTTTGCACTAGCCTCAGGACCTGGCTTCACTCATCAGTGGGTTGGCAACAGCCCCCAAATCTCTTATGCCATGAATCCACCAAGCAGTGAGACAGTCCTACCTCTGGAGCCTGCCACAGTTCCTCAGTCAGCTGCCTCATGACTTGGCCCCATCAAACAGCAGCTGACAGCCTCTGCACAAGGCAGGGCTTGGCATCCACCAGATTAGAGGTAAATCAAGCCTACCAGAGTACCCACATAGTCAGCCCACCCCAACAGAAGGATACATCCAGCCATCATAAGGGAAACTTTTAGAGCATGTAGCTTGGAAGATGAGAGGGGAGTACACTGCAGGGATCATAGGACTCCTCCTACAGAGGGCTACTTCCTTAAAGTCTGGAGATGTAGCAAACATACCAGATAAGCAGAAAAAAACAGCAAGTTAGGCAAAATGAGGTGACAGAGGAACATATTCCAAATGAAAGAACAAGGTAAAACCCAAGAGAAGAAATATAATAACTATTAGCAGTGATTGTAAAGATGATAGAAGTACTCAGGAGAACAATGTATGCACAGAGGTGAGAAGTTAGGCATTTTTAACAAGAAGAAAATATAAAGAACACCCAAACAGACCTGAAGAATACAATAACTGAAATTAAAAATACACTAGAAGGAATCAATAGTAGACTGAATGATATACAGAAATGGATCAGTAAGCTGGAAGACAGAGTAGTGGAAATCACTGATGCTGAACAGAATAAAAGAAACAAGAATAAAAAGAAATGAGAGCAGTTTAAGAGACTTCTGTGACAACATCAAGTGCACTAATATTCACATTAGAGGGGACCAAAAAGGAGAAGAGAAAAAGGGCCTGAGAATATAGTTGAAGATATAATAGGTGAAAAATTACCTAACCTGGGAAAGAAAATAGACTTCCAGGTCCAGGAAGCACAGAGAGTCCCAAACAGGATTAATCCAAAGAGGACTACACCAAGACACACTGTAACTAAAATGGCAAATGTTAAAGACAAAGAGAGAGTATTAAAAGCAGCAAGGGAAAAGCAGCAAGTTTCATACAAGGGAACTGTCAGTTCACTTTTCAGCAGAACTTCTGGAGGGCATAAGTGTTGGTATAATATGTTTAAAATGATAAAATACTCTATCTATCAAGACTGTCAGTCAGATTCAATAGAGAGATAAAACGTTTTACAGACAATCAAAAGCTAAAAGAGTTCAGCACCATCAAAAACCAGCTTAACAACAAATGTTAAAGGGACTTTTATAAGTGAACAAGAAAAGACTACAACTAGACACATAAAAATCTCATTGGTAAAGTCAAACATACAGTAAATGTAGGAAAACATCAATACACAAAACTAGTAGGAATATTAAAAGACAACAGTAGTAAAATCATCTATATCAACAATAAGCACTTAAGTGACTCACAAAATAATTAAATTTAAGATATGATGTTGAAAAAGTAATCATAAGGGGAGGAGAATATAAAGGCAGTGCTGTTAAACTGCACTTCAAATTAAGATATCAGCAACTTAAAACAATCATAGATGATAGATAGATAGATATAGATAAATAGACAGATAGTTTTATAAAAACCTCATGGTAATCACAAAACAAAAATGTATAATAGATACACACACAAAAAGAAAAAGGAATCCAAATGTAACACTAAAGATAGGCATCAAATCACAAGAGAAGAAAGGGAAAAGGAAAAGAACTATAATAACAACACAAAAACAATTAACAAAATGGGAATAAGAACATACATATCAATAATTACTTTTAAATGTAAATGGACTAAATGCCTTAATCAAATAACACAGAGTGGCTGGATGGATACAAAAACAGGAACTATATATATGCTGCCTACAAGAGACCCACTCAGATCTAAAGAGACACACAAACTGAAAGAAAAAGAATGGAAATTTTAATTCTATGCAAATGGAAATCAAAAGAAAGCTGGGGTAATAATACTTATATCAGACAAGCAATCTTTAAAAAAAGATTGTTACAAGAGACAAAGAAAAGCATTACATATGATCAGGAGGTCAATTCAAGAAATTAAAACAATTGTAAATATATATGCATCCAAAATAAGAGTACCTAAATGAAAGAACAAATATTAATAGAAATAAAGGGAAATATATAAATTAACACAACAATGGTAGGGGACTTTCATACCCTACTTACATCAATGGAAAGATCATCCAGACAGAAAATCGATAAGGAAACAAAGACCTTAAATAACACATTAGATGAAATGAACTTAGTAGATATATAAAGAACATTCCACCTAAAAGCAGCAGAATACACATTCTTTTCAAGTACACATGGAACATTTTCTAGGATAGAACACATGCTAGGCCACAAAACAATCCTTGGTAAATTTAAGAATATTAAAATCAGACTTCCCTGGTGGTTCAGTGGTTAAGAGTCCACATTTCCACTGCAGGGGATGTGGGTTTGATCCCTGGTCAGGGAACTAAGACCCCATATGCCATGTGGTGTGGCCAAAGCCAAAGAAAAAAAAAGGAATATTAAAATCATATCAAGCAAATTTTCCAGCCACAACTCTCTTAGACTAGTAATCAACCACAAGAAATAAACTTCAAAAAGCATAAACACATGGAGGCTAAACAATATTCATCTAAACAACCAATGAATAACTGAAGAAATCAAAAAGGAAATCAAAATATTCATAGAGACAAGTGAAAATAAAAACACAACATATACATTTGTCCCAACTGTAGGGGACACCGTGGAAGAAGTTCTAAGAGGGAAGTTTATAGTGACAGAAGCTTAACTCAGGAAACAAGAAAAATCTCAAATAAACAACTTAACCTTACACCTAAAGGAACTAGAGAAAGAAGAACAAACAAAGCCCTAAGTTAGTAGAAGGAGCGAAATCATAAAGATCAGAGCAGAAATATTGATAAAAGAAATAGAGACTAGGGGATTTCCCTGGTGACACAGTGCTTAAGAATCTGGCTGTCAATGCAGGGGACATGGGTTTGAGCCCTAGTCTGGGAAGATCCCACATGCTGTGGAGCAACTAAACCCATGCACCACAACTACTGAGCCTGCGCTCTACAGACTGTGAACCACAGCTACTGAGCCCATGAGCCATAACTACCGAGCCCATGAGCCACAACTACTGGGTCCATGTGCCAAACTACTGAAGCCCATAAGCCTAGAACCCATGCTCTGCAACAAGAGAAGCCACCACAATGAGAAGCCCGTACACCATCATGAAAAGTAAACCCTGCTTGCAGCAACTAGAAGATGCCTGTGTGCAGCAACAAAGACCCAACACAGCCATAAATGAATTAATAAATAAATTAATTAATTAAATGTATTAAAAAAAAAGAAATAGAGACTTAAGAAAAAGCAGTAGAAAAGATCATTGAAACTAAGAGCTGATTCTCTGAGAAGATAAATAAAATATACCTTTAGCCAGACTCATCAAGAAAACAAGAGAGAGGGTCCAAATCAATAAAGTCAGAAATGAAAAGAGAGAAGTTACAACTGACACCACAGAGACACAAAGGATAAGAGACTACTATGAACAAGAACACATCAATAAAACGGACAAACTAGAAGAAATGGACAAATTCCTAAAAATCTACAATCTCCCAAGACTAAAGCAAGAAGAAATAGAAAATATGAACTGAGTGATTTCCATTAATGAAATGGAATCATTAATTTAAACACTTCCAACAAACAAAAGTCCCGGACCAGGTAATTCACAGGTGAATTCTACCAAACATTTGGAAAAAAGTTAAAACCTATCATTCTCAAACTATTCCAAAAATATTCAGAGGAAGGAATGTTTCCATACATATTCTGTGAGACCAGCATCACCCTAACATAAAAACCTTACAAAAATATCATGAAAAAAGAAAATTATGGACCAGTATCACTGATGAACATAGATTCAAAAATCTTCATCAAAATATTAGCAAAATGAATCTAACAATACATGAAAAGGATCATACAGCATGATCAATGGGATTTATCTCGGGGATGCAAGGATGGTTCAATACCCACAAATCAATCAATGTGATACATCACATTAATATATTCAACAATAAACTGTATATAATTATTGCAACAATTGCAGTAAAAGCTTTTGACAAATTTCAACATTGATTTATAATAAAAAATAAAAAAACCTCACCAGAAGCCAGGGATAGAGGAAATATTCTTCATCTTAATAAAGGCCATTTATGACAAGCTCACAGCTAACATCATACTCAACAATGTAAAGCTGAAAGAATTTCCTCTAAGATCAGGAACAAGACAAATTTTCATTCTCAACACTTTTATTCAACATAGTATTGAAAGTGCTACCACAGAAACTAGACAAGAAAAATAAAAGGAAGGAATCCAAATTGGTAAGAAAACTCTCACTGTTTGCAGATGGCCTGATACTATACATAGAAAATCTTAACAGCATCACCAAAACCACTACTATGGTTCATCAATGAATTCAGTACAGTTACAGAATACAAAATTAATATACAGAAATTTGTTGCTCGTCTATACACTAACAGCAAAATATCAGAAAGAGAAATTAAGGAAACAATCACATTTATAATCACATCAAGAAGGATAAAATACCTAGGAATAAACCTACCTAAGGAGTAAAAGACTGGTACTTGGAAAATTATAAGACACTAATGAAAGAAATTGAAGATGACACAAACAGATGGAAAGATATACCATATTCATGGATTGGAAGAAACAATATTGTTAAAATGACAATCTACATTTTCCATGCAAACCTTACCAAAACAGCAAAGACATTTCTCACAGAATGAATATAAATAATTCTAAAATCTGTATGGAAGTATAAAGACTCTTAATAGTCAAAGCAATCTCAAGAAAGAAGAACAAAGCTGGAAGTATCACATGCCCTTATTCCAAAATACTACAAAACTAGAGTAATGAAGACAATATGACACTGGCACAAAAACAGATACATAGATCAATGTAACAAAATATACAGTCAAGAAATAAACCAAACTTTTATGGGCAATTGATCTATAACAAAGGAAGCAAGAATATACAATGGAGAAAAGGCAGTTTCTTCAAGTGGTGCTGGGATAACTGGACAGCTCCATGTAAAAGAATAAAATTAGAATACTCTCTAATACCATATACCAAAATAAGCTCAAAATGGATTAAAGAGTTAAATGTTAGACCATAAACCATAAAACTCCTAAAGGAAAACATGGACAGAACCCTCTTTGACATAAATTCTAGCAGTATTTTTTTGGATCTCTCTCTGAAAGCAAAGGAAACAAAAGCAAAAATAAACACATGGGACCTAATTAACTTAAACACTTTTGCACAGCAAAGGAAACTATTGATAAAACAAAAAGACAACTTACTGAATGGGAAAAAAATATTTCCAAATGATAAGATCAATAAGGGGTTAATATCTAAAATATATAAACTGTTCATACAATTCAACATCAAATAAACAACCCAATTTAAAAATGGGAAGAAGACCTGAATCAACATATTTCCAAAAAAGATACAGTTGGCCAACAGGCACACGAAAAGATGCTCAACATCACTAATCATCAAGGAAATGCAAGTCAAAACCACCATCAGATATCATCTCACATCTGTCAGAATGGCTATCTTCTAAAAGAACACAAGGAACAAATGTTGGCGAGGGTGTAGAGAGAGGGGAACTCCTGTGCACTGTTTTGGGAATGTAAATTGGTGCACCCTCTGTAGAAAACATTATGGAGGTTTCTCAAAATCTAAAAATACAATTACCATATGAACCAGCACTTCTACTCCTGGGTGTATATCCAAAGAAAACAAAAACACTAATTTGAAAAAAATACACACACCAAAATCTTCATAGCAGCATTATTTACAATTGACAAGATATGGAAGCAATGTAAGTGTCCATCAACAGATATATGGATTAAAAATGTGAGCCATAAAAAAGAATGAATTTTGCCATTTGCAGCAACTTGGATGGACTTGGAGGTAAAATATTCACAAATAAGCATATGATAAGGATTTGTATCTAAAATGTTCAAAGAATTCTTAAAAATCAACAATAAGAAAACAACTCAACATAGGCAAAATTTCTGAATTGACCCTAATTTAAAAAGTTCTATAGACAGCATATAAGCATGTGAAAAATGCTCTATGTTATATGTCATTAGTAAACTACAAATTAAAACAATGAGGTACCACTCTACAACTATTAGAATGGTTAATATCCAACATACTTACATCACCAAATTCTGCCAAGGTTATGGAGAAACAGGAACTCTCATTCATTGCTGATGAAAACGCAAAAGGGTATAGGCACATTGGAAGACAGTTTGACAGTTTCTAACAGAGCTAAACATAATATCGTGTGATCTAACAATTGCTCTTTTAGGTATTTACACAACTGTTTCTAAACTTACATCCATCCACAAAATCTTGTTTGCAAAGTTATAGCTGCTTTATTCATAATTACCAAAAAGTAGAAGCAACCAAGAGGTCCTTTAATAGATGAATGGTTATTCAAACTGGTGTTCATTCATATAACTGAATACTATTCAATGATTTAAAACAAAATCATGCTCTGAAAAGACATGGAAGAATCATATTTCTAAATGAAAATATGATTTTAAAAGCCTGCATTCTGTATAATTCCATCTAGATAACTTATTACAGAAGATAAAAATTTAAAGACAATAAAAATATCACTTATGTTCAGGGTATGTTTGTGGAGAGTAGGGAGAACAGTTGAACAGATGAAGCACAGGAAGGTTATTTTAAATAGTGAAACCATTCCTTACCATAGAGTAATGTTGGATAGGTGACACCATGCATTGCTAAAATCTTTACAGAACAAAGCTTTAACCTTAATGTATGAAAAACTTTTAACTGTCACATAACAGCTTAGGGGATCTGAGGACTAAATATTCACTGTAACAAAATAGTCTAATTGAAGTAAAATGGATGAAATAATTTCACTGAAGTGGCTGAGGGCAAAAGGTGTGGATATAAGCAACTTTGAAAATGAATGGAGTGTGGAAAACTAAAAACAAAGGGAACTGCACACAAGCAATGAATTTTAGTTGGTAATGGTATTTTCTGTAGATTCATAGGTTAACAGTTCTGAAACCAGGACACATGTATAATGGAACTGGACGATTAAGAGAGTGGACAGTGGATGGCAAGAACTTGATTTCTCACTGATGGAGGAACAGGTTACAGACAAGCATGGGACAGAATGATCATGCAGATTTGGAGATATCAATTTATATTTTACTACACACACTGATAGATATACCCATATAAATAATTATAGGTATGTGTATGTACATAGGTTAGTACACACACATATATTTCCTTGCTCTGTGAATTAAGATGAACCAGAAGTTTAACACCACTCCATAAGCAAAGAGCACACCAGTGCCTAGATCTTCTTCTCTAAAACCCTTCTCCCATAAGTGGAACCAGGGTTCTTGGAGAAATGGCTGATTCTAGGACTGAGGCAGCATTATACAGAATGATACTGGAGTATCTTGTAGTGTCAGAAAGTGAGGAAATGTTCAAAATGAAACAAAACCAACAAAACAATGATGAGTATATGTCAAAGGACAGAGGGAAACTGAAAGTGCTCCCAGTGGCCAAAGCTCAAACCATTTGAAAAACAAAATAAATAAAATAGTATTGTTGATAATTTAAATAAACAAATATCCATGAGTCCATACAGAAATACATTATGAATAACTAAACAAATGTGGGAGAATAGATAAATATCCCCTGCAGAAGAATTCTAAATAACTTATGTCTCCCCATCTAGGAGGTTAAGACAACTCTCCACTCTTTAAGTGTGAGCTTCTTACAGTAATTTTCCCTCTAAAGAACACTGTGTAGAAAGGGGAAATGAAGTAGTTTACAGTGGAGAAACATAACAAATACTACTTCAGCCAAGGGATGAAGATTAAAATAAATAGGGATTTTCTATTGATAATATGCCCCCTTGATGGCAACTTACATCTGTTGTCTTACTTCACAAAACCCATAACATTAGTCTAATCATGAGAAAAACATCACAAAAATCCAAACTTACGGACTTTATACAAAACACCTGCTTATACAAAATACTGCATACCAAAAGGTTGTCCAAAACAGGAAAATTCTGAAAAACTTTCACAGTTAAGAGATGCCAAAGAAGATATGATGACTAAATGCAATTTGGTATCTTGGATGGGATCCTGAAAGAGAAAAAGAACGTTATGTAAAAAACTAAAGAAATCTGAATAAAATATGGATAATAGTTCATAAGAATTCATTGTATTGATTTATTAATTGTGATATAGGTGCCATATTAATTCAAGATGTTAATTAGAGGAAATCCTGGGTGTGAGACATATAGGAACTTCCTCTACTATTTGGCAAAGTTTTTGTAAATCTAAAACTATTCTAAACAAAAACTTTATTACAATGCAAAAACAAAGGGCATTCTTGAGAAATGGCAACAGTGGCCATTTTGATAAAGAAATAAATGTCTAGCATCTAGGCAGAGAAGCTCTGCTCCCCAATGACTGGAGCCCTTCTGGGCCTCACTTAGAAGACATCTCACAGTCTCCTCTATTTGCTGAACACCATGGGTTGAGGTTCTGTCTGATAAAGCATGAGCAGAAGTGGTGTGCACCTCAACTAAACCTAACCATAAAAACCTCATGTGTGATTGTCATTTTTATTTGTATTCTTTTTTAGTTTTTTGTCTTCATTCCTTGGATGAACAGGTACAGACAGAAACTGGAAAAAACTGAGACCTTGAATTATTGCTGGAAGTAGAAATCCATACATTCCTCTTATATTAATGAGACCAGGACGTGTACAAGAAATATATTTTAATGATCCAAACATGTAATTTCAGCATTTATCAGCTAACATATTTTATTCCTAATAATGCAAGTGTCTTCACCAAGAGAAACTCTGAGAGATTTGAGAGAGATGCACCTTGCAAGTCTAATCTTAACCTGAGTTGAGAACTCAAAAGAAATTAAGTTTGAATGGACATATGATCAAAAAATCTACAAACAATAAATGCTGGGGAGGGTGTGGAGAAAAGGCAAACCTCTTGCACTGTTGGTGGGAATGTAAGTTGATACAGTCACTATGGAAAACAGTATGGAGGTTCCTTATAAAACTAAAAATAGAATTACCATATGACCTAGCAATCCCACTACTGTCCATATACCCTAAGAAAACCATAATTCAGAAAGAGACATGTACCACAATGTTCATTGCAGCACTATTTACTGTAGCTAGAACATGGGAGCAACCTAAATGCCCACTGACAGATGAATGGATAAAGAAGATGTGACACATATATACAACGAAATATTACTCAGCCATAAAAAGAAATGAAATTGGGTTATTTATAATGAGGTGAGTGGATCTAGAATCTGTCATATAGAGTGAATTAAGTCAGAAAGAAAAAAAAAACAAATACCTTATGCTAACGCACATATATGGAATCTAAAAAAATGGTACTGATGAACCTAGTGGCAGAGCAGAAATAAAGATGCAGACATAGAGAATTGACTTGAGGACATGGGGAGGGGGAAGGGTAAGCTGGGACGAAGTGAGAGAGTGGCATGGACATATATACACTACCAAATGTAAAATAGATAGCTAGTGGGAAGCAGCCACATAGCACAGGGAGATCAGCTTGATGCTTTGTGATGACCTAAAGTGGTGGGATAAGGAGGGAGGGAGGGAGGCTCAAGAGGGAGCAGATATGAAGATGTATGTATACATATATCTGATTCACCTTATTATACAGCAGAAACTAACAGAACATTGTAAAGCACTTATATACCAATGAAGATATTAAAAAAAAAGAGAAATCAGGTACATTTGTAATTTATATTGAATATTCAGAAAATATAACAAGTATCAATGACTATTTCAATGATAATGAGATTTTTTGTCGATTATATAAAAGATAATGACACATGCTTTGTCAGAGCTAAGATAACTTTTCAAAATGTTATTTCATGATCGTATGGGGATTTCACAAACTTTTTCATATTTAATCCTATTACGTATGAAATATTTATGAAAAGTTTTCAAAAGCTAATTTACTAAATTTAGGACAATGGTATTTTGCAAGACTGGAAAGATGCTAATGGGCAGAATTGTGAATTGCAGCCTTTGCCGCACTGAAATGATGACCTTATCAACTGGGAGAAGAAAGTACATATTATTTGGCAAACATTCTCTAGTTAAATTCTGTATTACATATGTTATTACATTTAAATGATAAAATACTTACATTTAAAAGAAATAGAAAGGAACTAGACTTTTAAAAAAATAACAGGGGCTTGACTAGCTTGCATCCCCTTAGGATATCTTAACTAGAGAAAATCTAACCAAAATTTGTCTAGCTGTACATAAAATATAGAGATGTAAATCAGAGCCCTGAAGAAAAAGAAATGACACAAAATATGCCAAAATTTGTAAGGAAAATAACAAGGAAGTTGTTATGATAATAAATAATTGAAAGGAATGAAAATAGAGAATGAACTCTAATGAATGATGAAAGTTAAATTAATGATGTCTCTAAAGATAAGAAATGCATATGTTTAAAAGTTTGACATAAGGAGAAAAAATTGGAAGAATTGTTGCAGCCATGAAACAACAAGGACAATGTAAACAAGTTTAATAGAATTAATTATACATTGTGTCCCAAATAACATCTATTCAATTTCAGTAACTAGGTGAAATTCTATGTTTTAGGATACAGGTTATCTGAAAAATGTGTTGCTCTCTCCCTTGGTTCTGTCTACCTTCCCATCTCCCCATTCCCTTCTACTTCCCTTCTTTCTTTCCACATTTTCCCTATCTATTAGTTCAGTGTTATTTGGAAGGCTAATACTTACAAAACATTGTATGGGGATAGAAAATGAAAAGCTCAAAGATAAAGTTCTCAATAGATAAAATATAAAGTATTATCAGTATAACACAAGGTACAATACAAACTAGTTTTACAGGATTTACAAAAGCAGGTAATACCTATTGGATGAAATCAGGGAAAGCTCCTAGAAGCCATGAGATTTGGAGTAAATCTTGTAAAAATTTCTAGTGCATGGAATTGGTTGGGAGGAAGATATATGTTTATTTCTGCTGATGAATTATATTTTATGTAAATATGTGAAGAAGTTTAGATATTGAAAAGCTAATAACATCTAATATCCCCTTCAACTTTTAAATTAGAGCACCACAGAATAATCCTGGCTAAAATGTGTTAATGACTTATTTTTTTCTTTTCTGGATAATGGCCAAACATCTGACTTTGGCTCCCAAGGCACTGGTTACTTTTCAGCCACCCCTCACTCATCAGCTCTGCCCGATGCTCTTAATGTTAATGATGTTGACTCGCTATAGGACACTGTGGTCCATTCATTTCTCTCTCTCTCTAGAAAATGCTTCACTTTTTGAGTCTCATCTGTCTGTATACCGTCTACAAATTCTTCATCCCTTAGTCAAGATGGCACTTAATTCATCATATATTCTCTGAACAGCTGAGTTCCGTGCATCCTGATGTGCCCCAGCAGAGAAATCCTCCTGTGCTGTTTGAACTGCTCTTCTGTCTCCTTCATTCTAGTCAACTCTTTGAGGTCAAAGACTATGCTTGTTCATATCATTAGTTTACCTAACAGCAGCAATCAAAATTCTCCCACACGCTAAGTGACTGGAGCCTGGATGTTACATCTCAAACGATGATAGCTTTTGATGCCCATACTCAGTCTTCTCCAGGTGACTGACAGCTTCAGACAGCTACAGGGTGGCTGGTGCCAACAGGAATTACCCAACTCTTCTCCCCACTGCCAGGTAGAGCTTCAGGGAATTTCAAAATCTTGCTCTGGCACTTACGTTTCTAATGGAGATAGCTGGTAACATTTCAAAGTGACTCAAAAGAAAAGAAGCTTCAACGAGATTTCTTGAAATCATCCAACCTCTCTATCCTTTTACATTTCCAGGAACTTATACAAAACATCATGGGGAGAGGAAAGGAACAACAACGTAAATTTAATCTAGTAGAGCAATCACAGTAGTTACACTTTGTTGTATATGTCTACTTTTTATCATATTTCACAGAAACTAGTTCCCCACCAATTTATAAGCCTATCAGTGAACTTGATATTAGATGGAAACTCTTTTCTAAGAGAGTTAAGATGATAATCCCAAATCCTCATTAGCATTTCTCTTTATTAACTACTCTCAGTAATGAAAGTCATCAACCAGTGGAAGGAGACTTTCATTGTAGGTCATAAAAGAGAGGAAAGATTATTGGAGCCAGTGTATGCTAATGATTTTAATTTTCATGTCCTGATTCTAGCAAAATAAAAATTTAATAAATTTTCATTATTATTACAGTTTTTACTTTATTATTATTATTACAGTTAAGGCAGTGTCCACAGAACATTTTATGTAACTATAGTACAGAGTGGAATAGATTTAATGAGGCATAATAGGATGTTGTAATTTTTTTTTCTGTGAAAAATCTAGGTAGTAACTAGAGGAAACCTAATAAAATCTTTGTAATTAAAAGGGGTGACATTAGATGGTGGATCAAGCAGAAACACAAACAGAGCAAAATGATGAGACTGCTTCCTGAAATAAGAGGCTGGCATGAGCAGGCAGGCAAGCTTCCTCCCGGATCTGATGGCCACAAGTAGAATAGCAGATGGTAGCAAGATGGTGTCGTTATGGTGCAAAACACCTGTACCATAACAACACTTCTAGAGCTTAGAAAAATAGGAAAAAAGCATGCAAGGAAATGTTTTATTCTGAACCAGTATCAAAAGCATATTGAAAGCCCCTGTAGAGAAATGTTCTGAATTCCATAACACAGAGAAACCTTGTGGCTTATGATATCTTGGAGTTCAGACAGAAAAGAACCTCTCTGAATATCAGAGGGACTGTTCTTCTGGTTTACACTTTGTGAAATGGATGGCAAGGATGCCTGGCCTATCAGCATAATGCTGACTGCAGGATACCACACTAACGAAATCAGAGCTTTCAGCCTTAAGGAGAAAAAGCAATTTGACAACAGGAAAATTACAATAAAGAAAAGCCGTAATTTTCTTTGTTCATATTTTTTCTTTAGGCTGAATTGTTTTTCCCACTATCCATTTTTCTCCATGGATAGCTGTTGTCTTTATCTGGCATATTCAGTAAGCATGGGTGTTCTTATGTACTCTGTTTATTGTGCCCTCTCAAGAGCCTGCTGCAGTATCCAACACAGAGCTGGTTCTCTCTCTCTCTCTCTGGATAGATAGGTAAGTAGATAGATAGGTAAATAGACACATACGCACTTGTTACATACATCAGCAAAGAGCTCAGTGAGATGAGGAGAGGTTAAGAGCCTGCTAAGGTCACACAGCTAACAAATAATTTTCCACTTTGAACACTACATGAGCTATAAGTTGTCCTGTTATTGCAGGTAACCAACTTAGTTTGCATTAAGAATTCAAGTCAGTAAAGCAAGTCTCTGCTCAAATACTTAAGGTACCTGAACCAATGAGAGAGAAAGAGAAGTTACTGGCAATGACGACTGAATGACACATGTGATTGATTTGATTTCCATGTTTAATCTCAGGATGAGGAGACCTGAAATGTAGCTTATTCATAACACTCTCTTCATAACACTCTTCCTGGCACGGTCTTGTAATTTTTCATAAAGAGCAATTGATTGAAGAACAGACTTTTTTTGTTTGTTAGAAACTAATTTCTATAGAAGCAGGGAGAATGACTGAGAACCAGTGAATATAAGAATCATCAGATTTGATTTATTAAGAAGGTAATTAATTTTAAACTCAACATTATTTAAGGTTTATCATACACCTCACATTTAATGCAAGATTTTATGAATCTGAGCCCATTAATTTGTGTGAACACCATAGAACCAGTGATAAATGACTTCACATAATTATATCTACATGACTGAAGTAGTTTTCTTCTGTTATCCCTAATACCAAGTTTTAATTGGACAAAGAAGACTTCATACTTTTGGTATAAGTGTTTTACTCCTTTTTCCTTTCAAATTAGAGATTACTTTTATACTGGGTATTATATAGACTTGTTAGTGATTAGATGGCATTTGATTTTTAAAGAGATTTTATTGCAACCAGCATTTAATTAAAAACAGAATAGTTCATTGCTCAAAGGGTTAGGGACTCTTATTTTTCTCTAACAGATAAACTAATTTTAAGTGGTTTATGAAAACAGCCTGTGTGCTCCATAATGCAGGTATAAAGTGTAAGATCAATTAGAGTTTCTATTTATTTTCCATATTACTACTGGAGATTAAGCATTTTTATAGGATTGGTTCAATGGATATTTGATTACTGTTGAAACATGTAAAGTTTATGATATAATATTTTCAAAAGTTGATTGCTTCATACTTCTAGGTTTTGGATAAAACTGAATAGTGATCCATCCCTTTATCTCACATATGTTTCTTACCAAATGACCATTCTGTAAAATTAGCAAACTCTTACAAATTTCTAAAAATTGACCACTTCTTCTAAAATTATTTCTAAAGCATCTTTTATAACTTAGAAACTTAAGAACAAGAGATTAAAAAAAAAACAGAGGTAAATAAAATACGTAAGGATTAATTAAAGAAAGACAAACATGATATTATTTTATAGCATTTAATTTAAACAACAAAACAACCTTTAGAACACTGAAGAATATGTTTTCTCTTTCATCATACAGTTACAGATAAAGAAAAGTAATGTAAATGATAACAATAATACAGATGATCGTCACAATAAAAATAATTCATAATATTGTGTGAACATTCCAAAAATATTGCATGAGATTTGACTTATCTGCCTTCTCAAAAGACTGCCAATGTCCAGAAAGATTGTTTTCAGGATTATGATAAAGTTTCTTCTTTATTCTATTTGAAAGAATTTTTATGTGTTATACAATATACTTGGTTTTATTTTTATACTAAGAACATGGAAATAAACAACTTTTTAAATGAAACAATCATCAAAGATCCCATGGATTACTCAGAATGTCTGTACCCTTTCCTTGATTCTTATTCCCACATGATTCTAGGAGATTCTCTGGGCTTCTGGGGGCAAAAAATCAAGCGTGATGTCCTCTTAACAGTTCTTTGATTTAGAACAGAATTACTTGACATTGTTCCAATAGCCTCTCAAATACTTATTGCCAATTCAAGTAAAATATTTAGAAACTGTCAGTGAAAAAGAAATTTTACTCTACCTTTCAAGGTTCTTCTTGCTAGTCTGAGAATTTAATTTACATGACACAGATTAACAGGAGAATATCAAATAAAATTTTAACAACGTGCACACATGGGAGAGACCCAGAAAAACTGAGTAACTCACCAAAACTGCTGAAATCCTCACCTTAAATACCATCTTCAGCTAAAAACCAAGGAGGATGTTGGGGGTAGTTATTTGGAACTTCAAGGTGGAGGAAGTCAATTTACCTGGAGATGGAAAAGCAAATGCTTGGTAAACAAATGTTTGCTGGGCCTGCAGAGAAAATGGGACACAGAGAGGTGCTTAAAAAAACAGACTTTGCTAGGTTCCTCCCTGTCTACACACCTAGTTCATACTACTGGTGATCTATGGTGACAGCTCTCTTCCTGGACCAGATCCTCTACCTACATTCTTTAGGCAGATGGGGGAAGGTGAACAATATCTTTCTGAGTGTTTTGGGCCTTGACTGTTGAAAACAATCCACAGTCCAAATCTTGAAATGATCCGCATGCCAAAGAGACATTTTGAGGTGGCAAATTTTGTTCCCCTACAAAAGCATACATTAAAAATAAATAGAAAATAAGAACATTAGGTCTTCCATAATACTTAGCAAACTTTAATTAGAAAGGGTATTTAGAATTCAATCTTTCCTTAAATAAACAAACAGACTAAAAAAAATTGTGAGGTAAAAACTTAGTTTACTACCTCAAACAATCCACAAATTCAATTCCAGATTCATCAAAACTTAAAGGTTAAAAAGAAGCATAGTTGTAAAAAAAAAAAGAAAAAGAAAGGGGGAGGGTGTTTAAATGTGGGTTTGTAATCCACTCCTTAGGGACACTGCAGCAAGCTTTACCTTCAGTGAAACCTCTTGAAAATGTTTTGATGACATTTACTTGTTAATGATCGATGAGGGCTTTTTTTTTTTTTTTTTAGTGTCTCCACAGTTTATTTTAGCAGATAGTTATTTAAACAAATAAGAACAAGCCATTATAAACAACCAAACAATAAAAGAAAAATAGCTTCTAATTTGTTTCAGGCCAAAAAAGTAAAGCATACCTTCCAGAGATATTTCACCTGATAGTTTTCTGTGCTGTCTTATACCATTCAACTCTTGCTATATCAATGTACCAAAACTACCAAGGAAACCCTATGCTGCTGGTATTAACAGAAACTTTAAAATTAAGAGGGAAAAAACCATGAAGAACAAATATATAAAAGCTCTCTAACTCCCCAAATGGAATAAATGGTTTACAGAATGTTTTGCTCAATAAGCAGATTGCTCAATAGTCTTGACAGATGAACAAAATCTTGACAGATGAACAAAATGAACAAAATGACAAAATAGCAAACTGTAAAAGTGTTACTGTTATATCAAAAAGAGAAAAAGAACATTTAGTTATGTCAATAAACTTAGTCACCTAATAAGTCATTGTTCACATCTACTTTCAAGGCTCCCAAAGATTCAGTCTCTTTTATCAAGAGAATCAAACAAACTAATATCCAACAGTGAAACTTCTAAGAGATTCATTTTTAGTGAGTCATAGGACTCAACAGTGGACATGACAGTATTATTTTTGTTAATGCTGTTAATACATCCAACAACCTAGAAATCTCTAGATAGACTTTTGTTTTTTCCTTACATCTTTATTGGGGCATAATTGCTTTACAATCATGTGTTAGTTTCTGCTTTACAACAAAGTGAATCAGTTATACATATACATATATTCCCATATCTCTTCCTTCTTGCGTCTCCTTCCCTCCCACCCTCCCTATCCCACCCTTCTATGTGGTCACAAAGCACTGAGCTGATCTCCCTGTGCTATGTGGCTGCTTCCCACTAGCTATCTATTTTACATTTGGTAGTGTATATATGTCCATGCCACTCTCTCACTTTGTCCCAGTTTACCCCTCCCCCTTCCCACTACTGGGCATATACCCTGAGAAAACCATAATTCAAAAAGATTCACATGCCAAAATGTTCATTGCAGCTCTATTTACAATAGCCAGGAGATGGAAAAAACCTAAGTGTCCATCATCGGATGAATGGATAAAGAAGATATGGCACATATATACAATGGAATATTACTCAACCATAAAAAGAAATGAAATTGAGCTATTTGTAATGAGGTGGATGGACCTAGAGTCTGTCATACAGAGTGAAGTAAGTCAGAAAGAGAAAGACAAATACCGTATGCTAACACATATATATGGAATTTAAGAAAGAAAAAATAAGAGAAACGTAAGGGTAAGACAGGAATAAAGACACAGATCTACTAGAGAATGGACTCAGTGAGGGCTTTTCAAGGAATTTCTATGTGCTGATCACTCTTCTAGGAATGCTAGAATGTTGTATATACTTTTGTGATGGAGAACATTTTTCTAACTGTGAAACCAAAGCTAAAAATCAAAAATACTACACCAGTAGTTTTTTACTACATGAATATTTTAAACTTCTATATGTCAAACCACACACACAGAAATACTCACACAGCAAAACAATAGCAAAAAGAAAAACAACTAGGAAATATTCTTACATATTTTATAATGAATACGCCATTAGAAGTAAAATATATTACCATTTTGCCAACAAATACAGTAGGGTAGAAAGAATAATGTTTATGATATATAAAATGTTCAGTTTTACTATGAATCAAAAGCATACAAAATGACTTGGTTTTTAATCCACAAATTGCTTATTTTCAAATGTGTTACAGATATAGTCTAAATAACTAAGAATGTTTAAAACTGAGCTCCAGGAATACTGCTACCGCTTTATTTTATCTGTCTTTTCCACATTCACTAAAATTTGTTTCCTTCTGTAATAGGAGAGACTTATTCAGACAATTTTTTTATAGCTTGCAGACATAGTAAAGTATTTATTAAATATTTTATTTTGTTTTCCCAATACTTTATTGTGCTATGCCCATGCAGTGAAGTTAATGGCTATAAACATTCAAGAAGGTTTTAAATGCCTCTGTAGGAAAAGAGGAAAGCCATTTTGATCTATGACAAATTGCTTTGCCACTTATTCAAATTTACATCAGTCCTCAAACATTTTGCTAATAAAAGGTGATTCTAAGGTCTACGCTATCTGAATTCAATGAAATGGAAATATCTTATGGGCCAACTATTATACAGCTTTTCAAATCCCCTACCCTCTGAATTAGTCATGCAATTTCTACACCTGTCACCTAAATTTGCTTAGGAATTTCAAAAGAATAGGTAGTGCTAATTTTGTTATTCTATACCTGAATTAGGACATTATGAGTTGAATTTTAAAGTAGTAGAAACCACATGTCATATGTAAAATAGTTGAAACTAGAGGTAACTCTTAAGGAAATAAGTATAACATATCAAGTTAGAAAATAAATGATAACAAGGCTGTAGTGTTTAGTACCAAATTACCACTTATAGTCAGTTCTCATTGTCTAAGTATTCAATATTTATGCAAACCCCAGAGGTGTAGTTTCACATGAATTTTTGTAAAATTATTAATTCAAGATGAGAGGTCCTAGCCACATGGACCTCTTTACACTGTGGTAACTTACTTCTTGAAAGTCAACAGGAAAATTATCCCTGTATTTTACTACAACAGTCTTATATAGCAGGATCTATGGAAGAGGGTGCCTATCCCACTATACTCATCTTTTCTGCCAACACTCAGGGGGAGGGGATTATACAGGTGTTTATACTAGTGGGTAGTGATTTGGGGGCCATCTTAGTATTCAGGCTTCTGTAAAGATACAATTTTCCTTGGGCTAAGAGATATTGTACTGTTCCCAAGGTCAGGACAAAGAAAGTCTATGCAAACATGGAATTAAAGCACTCTGTGTCACATAGGGCATTTTGAACTCAAATAAGAGAATATTGAACTAAAATTATACTAAATGATAAGAATATGTATTCAGTTGTTAGGGATAGAGTAGGATAATTAAATAGATAGTTTGGAAATCCCACTAGAGGATTAAAGACAGAGAAGGAATTTTAAAGGAATTTGGGAGACTGTTATAAGCTAAAGACCACTCAAGAAAAGAATCCAGTAACCTAGCAACAATCTACATTACCTTGAAGGAAGACCAGATGCATTCAAGCACCAGGCACACTCAAACCAGAAGTCCTGTTAGTTCAAGTCCAAGACAATAGATATGAGGTTTACATCTTGTTCCATGAAGTCAGGGAGGTAATGGTCCTTGAAGAGTAGCATTTCTTCATGTAGCCAAGACAGAAATATGGGTGAAAGAGGACAGAAACTAGTTGAGAGGGGATGTTATACCGAAACCTAAGATGATTTACTATATTTTAGTCTATGTTACCACCCTTCTGGTGATATGCATATGATTTAAATAGTGCCATGGCAATCCTGGTTAGACCATATAGGGTTAAAGAGGAACTAATGATGTTAATTCCTTGATGTCTTGATGTCTACCCAAAGCCTTGTTATCTACCCAAAAATGAGGAAGAAGGCGGTCTTATCCCCTCTCCACTTTTTCTTTGATTATAAAAATGTAGCCGTCTTTTTTCTTGGGGCTGTGCTCCTTTGCCTGCCCACTTCCATCTCTCACAAGCATCCTACACCTGCCACTTGGCCTCATGCTGAATTCGTTCTGCATCAAGTCAAAAGGACCTGAGCTTCAGTACATCCTGACACCAGGTAAGTGGTTCCAATTAAAAGACAGTGGGTTTGAGTCCCCTCCTAAGTCGGGGATCACGGGCTCAAGTCCCAACCTGAGTTTTGGCTGGGTTTGAATCCCATCTGAGAAGAGTGAGGTTTCACAGTCACACTGTAAGAAATCTGGATGTAGAGTGGTTGTAGTATTGATAAATTCAGCTGTTCATTGATATTAACGAGGTGAAAATGTTTTCCATCTATCTTTCATGCCTCAGCATAATGTTTCTAGATACTGGACTATTAGTAACTACATTTTGTCTTATTTCACTAGCTCTGCTTGTCATTATGTTCTGGGTACAGCCCAGATGACAGATCTTAATAAACTACCCCTCATTGGTGGATTGTTTATAAGGACAAAACAGATGTGTTTGCTGCAGGTCCAATGAGTGCAGCAGTCTTGGTTCTCTGCCCCTCTTCCCTGGTGGGATTCTCAGGATGTAGATATTGGTGGAGGGGAAAAAAACAGAAGAAGTATAATTATCTCTTTTGTTTTCTTAGATTTCAGCAGGTGAACGAATGTTTACATTTGGATTCCTATAGAGGTAATATCTCAAAATTTGAGAGGAAGAGTGGGCAAACAATCTGAATTAAAGAGGGAGATTAATAGACTACATGTAATTGAACCTAGAAAATGATCCCCAAAGAAAAAGCAATGGGGAAGAAATGAATTCTCAAATGAAAAGATTTAGGTTTTATGATGCCCAGGTTTAGGACATGGGACTACAGTGCCCTGTGCATGAGTAAGATTGTCTGAAAATGGCACATTTTGTACATGTATCATGGATGAACTGAAACTTGGAAATACCTCTGACCAGTGGGAGGGGCCATTCCCTTCTCAGTGTTGCATGGAATTCTTAGCTAAATTATATTTATAAAATACTTGAGGCAGTAAAATATACATCTTTTCAAGTCTACATATAATATTCACATAAAATCCTCTTGAATGTACTTAAAAGAAGTGAAATCATACAGACTATGTTTTCTGAACAAAACAAAACTAACTTATAAATCAATAACATAAATATTTGTTTTAGAATCTACAAATATTTGGAAATTAAATCACACACTTCTAAATAACTTGTGGGTCGAAGCATATTAGAAATTATTTTGGTTGCTAAGTGAAAATAAAACATAATATATCAAAATTGTAAAATGCAACTTAAGCAGTCCTTAGAGGGAGTTTTATTACTTAAACACTTATTTTAGAAAAAGAGAACCAAACAATATCAGTAATGCAAATTCAATTAAAAAGATGAGTACAGTCAAAGTAAAGGATTGAATTAACAGGAACAGAAAATGGATAAATAGAAAATACAAAAACAATAGGAAAAAGAGAACAAAAATCTAGTTCTCTAAAATTATTAAAATAATTTAACCTCTTACTAGACAGATCTTGAAGACCCTAGAGAAAACAATAGAAACAGCACAAATTACCAATATAAGAAACCAAAGTAGTGACATCACTACAGATCCAGTAGAATGAAAATGAGATAAAAAATATTTTAAACAGCTTTGTACCAATAATTCCCCTATTTATGTGAAGTGGACATATTCCTAGAAGGACACATATTCTCAAACTTGACTCAAGAAGAAACAGAGGTTTGAATACTAGTGTTACATGGCACCAGTGAGCAAGACATCATAACCAATCCAATAGTAACCTACAGAACTGTCACACTGACTCCAAATAAATATGGAATGTCTGATCCTCTCATGGAAGACTAAGCATAATATTATTTTTAATCCTGACTCTACTTTCTTGTTTTTATCTTTTTCTTTTAGCATGTATCACACTGAATTATTTCAGTGATTATTTTTATTAATATATTTCTCTCCCAATACATTAAAATTCAATGATAGCAGGATGCATAACTATTTTATCACCAATTCTATTCTCAGTGCCTGGAACATATAAGGCATTACATTAAAAGGTTGAAGAAAAATGGAGGGTTTCTCTGGTGGTGCAGTGGTTGAGAGTCCGCCTGCTGATGCAGGAGACACGGGTTCATGCCCCGGTCCGGGAAGATCCTACGTGCCGTGGAGCGGCTGGGCCTGTGAGCCATGCCCACTGAGCCTGCACATCTGGAGCCTGTGCTCCGCAACGGGAGAGGCCACAACAGTGAGAGGCCCACGTACTGCAAAAAAAAAAAAAAAAAAAAAAAAAAGGATTAATTGGAGAAATTGCATTGTTCCATATATTATCTTCCTTGTATGCATCCCTTGAACTGGTCTGAGACCTTACCCAATGTGCAACCAAACCATGCTCAACATCACCTCCTCTTTGCAAAACATACAATATGCATTAGCCAAACTGGTCCTTTCACATCTTGTTAGTACTCCATTCGTATTCTTGTCTGAAAACTTGTCCTAGATGAACTATTTAGTCCTCATATCTGCCACTAACTACTCTCCCTTTTCTTAAAGTCTGACAGCAGATGCTATTTCTCTCAAAAATGTTTTTCCAGTTTATCAAAAATAGATGTTATTCCTTTATTCTGAAACAATTGACTTGTATTCATTTAAAAATATTTCTCATTACCTACATTTGACTATATCTTGAGTATATAGATTGTATATTTACAGTTGTACCACAGACAACTTTTTAGAGTATGTTTTCCTATAATTTTTTTTTGTTGTTGTTGTTAATAAAAGCAGGGTTGGGAAAAAGCTATTGTATCCAAGAAATGTTTTGATTCAACCACAATCTCAGGCAGGCTCAGTGTCCCTGTTCTCAGCAGAAAGGATTTCTCAGAGATTCCGGTCACATGGGGTGTCTAAGAACCTGGAATTTTTCCAGTCCTTCACCAAGGGTAGAGTGGTCCCTCCCTCCTTCCTTCTCTCCTTCCTTTCCTTCCTTCCTCCCTTTCTCCTTCCTTCCCTCATTTCTCTCAATGTCTTTTTCTGTCTCTGTCTCTCTTTATCTCTATCTTTCCCCTTACCACAGGGATAATAGATTTTTAATGGGAAGAACAGGTTTGAAACCCTCCCCTGACAAGCTTTGGGCTTTTGTGTCTTGGGAGAGATAGGAGTGATGGACCTTAGTGGGGCTTTGGTTTTTCCCATGGGTCCTGCTCATCTCTTCCTTGATACTTGAACACAAGATAGGTTTCCTTTTATATCTAAATCTGCTTCCACTCTTTCTCATGAGGTAGTGGTGAGGTGTGTGGAAAAAGACTGAGAATATGAATTCCCCTGTGGTTGAAGTGCCTAGAATTTCTACACTCTAACCTTGACCCCCACCTGGCCTTAAGTAATTCAGTATAAATTTTAGCAGAATTCTTTTTACCAGCTCCCATATTGTCCAGTGTCTGCTCCAGGTAAGAAAGTGCTTGCTTCTGTGTTTCCTTGGAGTCTTTCCTTAGTTGATTGTCCTGTCCTTAACCCTCTAGCAGATTGAAAAAAGTTGTAACTTTGTAGATTATCTACCATTTTTGTTGTGTTTATATAAGGATGTTCCAGCTTTCTATGTTCTAACTAGAACCTGGAGGTGCTACAGATGTTTAAAGCCATGAAACAGAATTGAGTTAAGCCTGTTGTCAAATAAAAATATCACAGTTTCATTTTATTTGCATACACGCACATACAACCTCAAACTCATACACAGTTTATGCCTAATATGTCAACCACTGAGATTCTCTGTTATTTTCTAGATCCAGAGTTTGATCACATTGAATGTGTTTCTATTTGCTTCCCTTTATGAGAATTTACACCCTCCAGGACACCCCCACCACACACACACATGCACGCACACACACACACACACACGGACATACACACACACACACTGTGATGTCTGTAAGAGGGATGTTTGGGGTAAGAAATGACTGTGTAGAAGCTGTAGGCATTATGTTAGTAGAATTTAATTTTGCTACATTCAATGGGGATGATTTCGTCTTGTTCACAGGGGTAAAAGATCCACAGCAAGGTGGAAGAAGCACAGTGAAGGAAAGAACCACTGTGCAAATGGGCTGTGGCTCTCTGGTGTCTGTGTTCAATGAAATATAAGTTAACAAACATAGTGGTTCTCATCTATGACTTCAGAAAAAAAAGTATTTTAGCTGTTTTGGGAGAGATCTGGACACAGAAACACATTGGGAAAAATATGGGCTTTTTGGATTCAATTCAGAAAGTCCGAGAGAGACGTGTTTCTAGAAAAGGTGTTGGGCATTGACTGCAACTTATCTATGAAGATATAATACACAGGAAAAATAGGGGTGTGATGCTCTTTTTTCGTCTAATAATGCTCAGTTGGTCTGGACCCATACCTTGGAGACTCATAAGGCTCTAAGCAGAGCCTTCTGAGCCTTTGTACAACATTGAGTTATAATGAATCATAAGCTACTTATAAATACTTATGGGTCTTGTTGCCACTGTGAGGGTGTACGTGTGTAATTTGTGTTCACTAATCAGGGATGAGGAAAAAAAGGAACAGATTTAGTAGGCCAAGAGAGGGAGAAAGACCAATTAATTAAGTTCAGGTAAAGGGTGCTTGGGAAGTCTGGGGTTGAAATAAGTTTATTCTGTGCCTTCAAAAGCCCTCAAGGAAAGGATCTATATCCAAAATCCATATTCTTAGATAAGAAGGAAGATAATCCATTGACTACTTTTATGGAAAAAGGAGAACAGTTTCCCATGATTTTTTAAGTGCCATATAATTGGAGAGGAGAGAGTATTTTATTAAAAATTGATGTTGGCTAAATAATTACAGTACGTTATGGGCTGGGCATTTTCTTTATATTCAACACACCAGAACTAGACTATGTTGGGAACCTTGCTTTACATATATATCCTTTTTTTTTTTTTTCAAAACCTAAAATTAAGAGAGGGGATCTAGAAACTAATATCAAAAAAAAAGAGGGAGGGAAAATGGACTCATTGAATTTAAGATGTGGATGGATGATAAGAACGGCCATCTTTGTGTATCTACTCATATGTATCCATGGTGCATCATCCACAGGTGGACGCAACTATGATGCACCATGGGTACATCATACATGATCCAGGACATGCTGGAAAATAAGATTTGAGACTAGAATCTCAGAGAGTTCCAGCCACAAATTTCTCAGTAAATAACGAGAATAAAGTTCTGACATTTACCTGAAGCTTAAGAGTTGCCTCTGTACCAAGTCTGCTCTCATTTGCATAATATAACTTTAAGAAGGCCAATTTACAAGTTCTATAATTAATAAAAACACAGATAGCAGTTTGCAGAATCTTACTGCAAGTTAGTGCTGTCTGAATTGCAATGACCTCATCTATGTGCTATACATGGTTAAATATTTACTAAAGAGTTGTATTGAGAAATATGTGGAGTGATGCTTGTAAAGTCCCTAAACATAATATATGATCATAAGGAGATACAGCAAACATGTTTTTTTTTTTAATTAAATTAGAGCAATCCACGATGGATGAAACCATTGACCTTTTTTTTTTTTTTTTGAATTGTGACCATGAGATTTAATCCACATTTTTCTTTTGGAAGAAAAGATTGTGGCCGATGAATTATGTGGAAAAGATACTTATGATTCACTGGCTACAGGGCAAGAAGAAAACTACCTACAGTAGGAAAGGAAAAATGAGGAGAGCTGTGGAAGGAGTTAGGGTTCTGAATTTTAATGTCAATAATAGTGTACTTTAAACTAGGGCAGAATTCTGGATATCTAACTCAGATTCAGTTTATTCACACAGAAGCTACGTGTGGAGTAGCATCGAATTGTCAAGGGAGAGATCTGGGCTTTGCCTTCACTGGTCTTAAAAATGGGGCAGCTATATGTGTTTCTAGCCAGCCATTTCCTCATAGTTAAAGTGAAGGAGTTTAGATGATTTCTAAAGACTCCTTAACATAATTGCTTCATATATTTTTCTCTACTACTTACAAGCAGTTTGATAACTTTATTGACTGGGACTAATAGAATAAGAAATATATATTCATGTAGATAAATGAATGCTATATATTATATTAAAAATTTCAAACAATCAAACTTAATTTTACTAACCTGAAAAATGATTACCTAGAGCCTGGCTTTGGTTGCTTTTGTCATTTTCAATCATTCACATATACAATAAATATTTATTGGCTCCCAACAATATGCAAATAATCATGCTGTGTACTGGATATATAATAAGGAGCAAAGGTACCCTCTATAGATGTACATTCTAGGGGAATGGCTAGTGACTAATTAAATATTAGTATATTCTGTAATTTTGAACTTTGATTAGTGCAGTGAATGAAAGCTACAAGGATGTGAAGAACAAAATAATACAAAAGGCATAGGATGGTATTTCTCAATGAGAAGGATTGATCAAGAACAGAAACAGAAAATGATAATAGGAACACAACAGTAAACTACTGATGTGGATCCTGAATGCTGGAAAGAACTGTGGACAGAGGGGAAATTAAGTGACAAAGAGCAACAGAAGACCAGAAGCAAGAAAAATTACAATCCTGCAGCCTGTGGAACAGAAACCACATTCACAGAAAGATAGACAAGATGAAAAGGCAGAGGGCTATGTACCAGATGAAGGAAAAAGATAAAACCCGAGAGAAACAACTAAATGACGTGGAGATAGGGAACCTTCCAGAAAAAGAATTCAGAATAATGATAGTGAAGATGATCCAGGACCTCTGAAAAAGAATACAGGTAAAGATCAAAAAGATGCAAGAAATGTTTAACAAAGACCTAGAAGAATTAAAGAACAAACAAACAGAGATGAACAATATAATAACTGAAATGGAAAATACACTAGAAGGAATCCATAGCAGAATAAATGAGGAAGAAGAATGCGTAAGTGACCTGAAAGAATGGTGTATTTCACTGCTGTGGCAAAGAATAAAGATAAAAGAATGAAAAGAAATGAGGACAGCTTAAGAGACCTCTAGGACAACATTAAATGCAAAAACGTTCACTTTATAGGGGTCCCAAAGGAGAAGAGAGAGAAAGGATCTGAGAAAATATTTGAAGAGATTATAGTCGAAAAATTCCCTAACATGGGAAAGGAGATAGCCACCCAAGTCCAGGAAGTGCAGAGAGTCCCAGGCAGGATAAACCCAAGGAGAAACATGTGGAGACACATAGTAATTAAAATGACAGAAATGAAAGACAAAGAAAAATTATTGAAAGCAACAAGGGAAAAATGACAAATAACATACAAGGTAACTCCCATAAGATTAGCAGCCGATTTCTCAGCAGAAACACTACAAGTGAGAAGGGAGTGGCATGATATATATAAAGGGATGAAAGGGAAGAACCTACAACCAAGATTACTCTACCCTGCAAGGATCTCATTCAGATTTGACAGAGAAATCAAAAGCTTTACAGACAAGCAAAAGCTAAAAGAATTCAGCATCACCAAACCAGCGCTACAACAAATGCTAAAGGAACTTCTCTAAGAGGGAAACACAAGAGAAGAAAAGAACCTACAAAAACAAAACCAATAACAATTAAGATAATGGTAATAGGAATATACATATCAATAATTACTGTAAATGTAAATGGATTAAATACTCCAACCAAAAGACACAGGCTCCCTGAATGGATACAAAAACAATACCCATATATATGCTGTCTACAAGAGACCCACGTCAGACCTAGGTACACATACAGACTGAAAGTGAGGGGATGGAAAAAGATATTCCATGCAAATAGAAATCAAAAGAAAGCTGGACTAGCAATACCCATACCAGGTAAAATTGACTTTAAAATAAAGAATGTTACAAGAGACAAGGAAGGACACTACATAATGATCAAGGGATCAATCCAAGAAGAAGATATAACAATTATAAATATACATGCACTCAGCATAGGAGCACCCCAATACATAAGGCAACAGCTAACAGCTATAAAAGAGGAAATAGAGAGTAACACAATAATAGTGGGGGCCTTTAACACCTCATGTACACCACTGGACAGATCATCCAAACAGAAAATTAATAAGGAAAGACAAGCTTTATATGACACAATAAAACAGATAGATTTAATTGATATTTACAGGACATTCCATCCCAAAACAGCAGATTACAATTTCAACTCAAGTGCACACAGAACATTCTCCAGGATAGATCACATCTTGGGTCACAAATCAAGCCTCAGTAAATTTAAGAAAATTGAAATCATATTAAGCATCTTTTCTGACCACAACGTTATGAGATGAGAAATCAATTACAGGGAAAAACATGTAAAAAACATATGGAGGCTAAACAATACATTACTAAATACCCAAGAGATCACTGAAGAAATCAAAGAGGAAATCAAAAAATACCTAGAGACAATTTTCAATGAAAACATGATGATCCAAAACCTATGGGATGCAACAAAAGCAGTTCTAAGAGGGAAGTTTATAGCAATACAAGCTTACCTCAAAAAACAAGAAAAATCTCAAACAAACAATCTAACCTTACACCTAAAGGAACTAGAGAAAGAAAAACAAACAAAACCCAGAGTTAGTAGAAGGAAACAAATAATAAATATCAGAGCAGAAATAAATGAAATAGAAACAAAAAAATAATAGCAAAGATCAATAAAACTAAAAGCTCGTTATTTGAGAAGATAAACAAAATTTATAAACCATTAGCCAGATTCATCAAGAAAAAGAGGGTGAGGACTAAAATCCATAAATTTAGAAATGAAAAAAGAGAAGTCACAACAGACACCACAGAAATACAAAGCATCCTAAGAGACTCCTACAAGCAACTCTATGCCAATAAATTGGGCAACATGGAAGAAATGGACAAATTGTTAGAGAGCTATAACCTTCCAAAACTGAATCAGGAAGAAATAGAAAATATGAACAGACCAATCATAAGTAATAAAGTTGAAACTGGGATTAAAAATCTTCCAACAAACAAAAGGCCAGGACCCAATGGCTTCACAGGTGAATTCTATGAAACTTTTAGAGAACAGCTAACAGCCATCCTTCTGAAACTCTTCCAAAAAATTACAGAGGGAGGAACACTCCCAAACTCATTCTATGAGGCCACCATCACCCTGATACTTAAAGCAGACAAAGATACTACAAAAAAAGAAAATTACAGACCAATATCACTGATGAATATAAATGCAAAAATCCTCAACAAATACTAGCAAACAGAATCCAACAACACATTAAAAGGATCATACACCATGGTCAAGTGGGATTTACCCCAGGGATGCAAGGACTCTTCAATATATGCAAATAAATCAATGTGATACACCATATTAACAAATTGAAGAATAAAAACCATATGATCATCTCAATAGATGCAGAAAAATCTTTTGACAAAATTCAACTTCATTTATCATAAAAACTCTCCAGAAAGTGGGCATAGAGGGAACTTACATCAACATATTATAGGCTATATACAACAAACCTTCAGCCAACATCATTCTCAATGGTGAGAAACTGAAAGCATTTCCTCAAAGATCAGGAACAAGAAAAGGATGTCCACTCTCACCACTCTTATTCAATATAGTTTTGGAAGTCCTAGCCATGGCAATCAGAGAAGAAAAAGGAATAAAAGGAATACAATTTGGAAAAGAAGAAGTAAAAGTGTCACTGTTTGCAGATGATATGATAATATACATAGAGAATCCTAAAGATGTCACCAGAAAACTACTAGAGCTAATCAATGAATTTGGTAAAGTTGCAGGATACAATGTCAATGCACAGAAATACCTTGCATTCTTATACACTAATGATGAAAAATCTGAAAGAGAAATTAAGGACACACTTCCATTTACAAGTGCAGCAAAAAGAATAAAATATCTAGGAATAAACCTACCTAGGGAGACAAAAGACCTGTATGTAGAAAACTATAAGACACTGATGAAAGAAATTAAAATGATACAAGCAGATGGAGAGATATACCATATTCTTGGATTGGAAGAATCAATATTGTGAAAATGACTATACTACCCAAAGCAGTCTACAGATTCAGTGCAATCCCTACCAAATTACCAATGCATTTTTTACAGAGCTAAAACAAAAAATCTTAAAATTTATATGGAGACACCAAAGACCCTGAATAGCAAAACAGTCTTGAGGGAAAAAAGCAGAGCTGGAAGAATCAGACTCCCTGACTTCAGACTGTACTACAAAGCTACAGTAATCAAGACAATATGGTACTGGCACAAAAACAGAAATATAGATCAATGGAAAGGATAGAATTCCCAGAGATAAACCCACGCACCTATGGTCAACTAATGTATGACAAAGGGGGCAGGGATATACAATGGAGAAGAGACAGTCTCTTCATAAGTGGTGTTGGGAAAGCTGGGCAGCTACATGTAAAAGAATGAGATTAGAACATTCGCTAACACCATACACAAAAATAAACTCAAAATAGATTAGAGACCTAAATGTAAGGCCAGACACTATTAAACTGTTAGCGGAAAACATAGGCAGAACCCTCTATGACATAAATCACATCAAGATCCTTTTTGACCTACCTCCTAGAGAAATGGAAATAAAAACAAAAATAAAGAAATGCGACCTAATGAAACTTAAAAGATCTTGCACATCAAAGGAAAATGTAAACAAGACCAAAAGACAACCCTCAGAATGGGAGAAGGTATTTGCAAATGATTCAACTGACAAAGGATTAATCTCCAAAATTTACAAGCAACTCATGCAGATCAATATCAAAATAACAAACAACCCTATCCAAAAATGGGCAGAAGACCTAAATAGACATTTCTCCAAAGAAGACATACAAATGTTTAAGAAGCACATGAAAAGCTGCTCAACCTCACTAATTATTAGAGAAATGTAAATCGAAACTACAATGAGGTATCACCTCACACAAGTTAGAATGGGTATCATCAGAACATCTACAAGCAACAAATGCTGGAGAGGTTGTGGAGAAAAGGGTACCCTTTGGCACTGTTGGTGGGAATGTAAATTGATACAGCCACTATGAAGTACAGCATGGAGGTTCCTTAAAAAACTAAAAATGGAATTACCATATGACCCAGCAATCCCACTACTGGGCATATACCCAGAGAAAACTATAATTCAAAAGGACACATTCACCACAATATTCACTGCAGCACCATTTACAATAGCCAGGTCATGGAAGCAACCTAAATGTCCATCAAAAGACAAATGGGTAAAGGAGAAATGGTACATATATACAATATGGCTGAGTAATACAATTACTCAGCCATAAAAGGGAACAAAATTGGGTCATTTGTGGAGATGTGGATGGATCTAAAGACTGTCATATAGAGTGAAGTAAGTCAGAAAGTAAAAAACAAATATCATATATTAATGCATACATTTGGAACCTAGAAAAATGGTACAGATGAACTGATTTGCAGGGCAGAAATAGAGACACAAATGTAGAGAACAAACGTATGGACACCAACGGGGGAAAGTGGTGGGGGGGGTGTGATGAATTGGGCGATTAAGATTGACATATATACACTAATATGTATAAATAGGATAACTAATAAGAACCTGCTCTATAAAAAAGTAAATAAAATTCTAAAATTAAAAAAAAAGAGAGAGAGCAATGGAAAACTTGATATTGGGAAAAGTTGGAAAAGAGAATATATTCATTGAAAGGACAGAAAGTTAGACATATTTTTATTTGGAAACTTTCCCCTAAAGGCCAAAACAATCTTTGGGCAATCATGGTTCTTGCTGACCTTTTGAAGAAGCCCTAGAGCCTGTGTAGGTCACACATACAAGTGCTCCAGCACAATTGCCTCTGACATAATGGGAATTTGCATTCAAGGAAAAAGCCCAGATCCAACTACCATTAAAAAAATATAATATCTACTTCTGTTTGTTAAAATTACACTTTATGCAAGAGTTAGAAGTTATGTAAAATGATATTTTATGAGAATGACAATAAAAGGGTTATCACTATTCAGAGGTAAAATTATAACCTTTCAGATATCTGATTTTTAATCATGTGATAAAGTACTTCAAAATAGCATATTTATCTGATTAACTGGTTATTCTGTTGATGAATAATGTGTAAGTATTGGACCCCATGACTACATGTTTTCCACATAACACCTTATTTACAAATATGAATATGTCTGCTGAACACATTCCCATAAATCACTGTTTATCTTCTTTTTATCAGTCATCTTAACCCTTAAGTCATTATATGTGGGCCTCAATACAATTGGGGAAATACACATTTGTAACAAACTTGAAATCTTGAAATTCCTGTCCATTATGGAATAAAAATCTGATCTGTTGCTCAATTTCTAGGTATTTCTATATTGCTCTGTCAGTTGGAAGATATTATTGATCCTTATGCATTCTCTACACTTTTTATTCCATGGATTGGATTGATATGTTATGGTAGCAACAAAAAATAAATATATAGACTAAAGGAGGATAATAGAGAGCTCAGGAAAAGACCAATGTACTATGGGAACTAAATGTACAATAAAGTTATTAAGATAAAAAAAAAAATCGCTCTCTTTCATGGCATTGTAGAAACAACTTGAGCTTTATAAATACAAATTTAAAAAGTGGGATCTAAGTAAATTAAAATGATTTGTGATATATAGAACTATATAATTAATATAAAAATGTAGAAAAATCTTTTTGAGTGTGAATAGGGGAGAAACTTTAGAAAAACCTCTAAGACAAAATTTTTTTAATCTGATTATATAAAATTAATGATTTATCTTCAAAAAAGAGCATAATTTTCAAAGTTAATAGGAAGATGACAAATTAGGAAAGTGATTTGGAATGTCTAAAACTGAGAAGAATTAATTAGGAATCTTGCATACCAAGAAGAGACAGACAGCAAATTTAGTGCAAAAATGGGTTAAGGGTATGAAGTTGCAGTGAATACAAGAGAAAGCCCAACACCCCAACTAGTGAAAAAGATGCTCAAAGCCATCAGTAAAATGAAAAAATTGCATGTATAAACTAATGGTGTTTGTATGTAATATTATATATATATATATATATATATATATATATATACATATAAATCTCTTACACTAATAGAAATAGCTGAATATTGGCAAATATTGGTGGAGATGTGGGCATAGTAGAACTCTCACATCAGTGAAAGTGTAGATTGGTACAGCCCTACATTCTGACATAAACTGAGTAGTAAGGCTAACTCAATCCTTTGCACTTGAGGTGGAGACACAGTAAGATAAAACAGATCAAAACCTCCTGTGCAATCTACCTGGAGGACCCCACTGTCCTTCTGAATGACTAAAACAGGTGCACATCACAGTGTGGTTTAAGTCAAACAATTTGATAATGGAAACAGTAATTGAACATTAGCAGAATGACACAGAAATATATTTTCAAGTTGAATAAAATAAGGACATGTCTCAGAGCTGCCTGAGACATTTGAAGGAAATGGATAAATAGGAAGAGAGAGAAGGATGAGATTGGAAATCTGAGGAAGTAGAAGAAGAAAGACAGGATATGGCAACGTAAGGAGACTGAACAAAAGCAACAACGGGACCACTTTTCTTTTGTGTTTCAAGGACTGCATTTCTCTTCAGCTGAACCCATATACACAGGATGGATCGACTGTCCCCTTTATGCTGCGACACACCAGAATATTCCTCCCAGGGATATAGTTGCAGATCCTGGGAGACTGAGCTTGGAGCTGTTATTGGAGACGACCAGGTGGTCAAACCAAAGTTGTTGTGCTGGGATGTCGGAAAAACATACCAGCAAAGTAAGAGGTGGTTCAAAAACAATAGGAATATCTGAAGTTACACTGAGGAGGGTTCTGCTGACTTTCTAGAATTTTACCATATAATAGACCAAATTAATATCAGTCCCTGAAAATACAATCAACTGAGCCTTTCTATTGGGACAGAGACTCTAAAAACACAAATTTGAATGGATTATTCATACCTTAGAAGATTTCATGTGCAAGTAGGAAATTAAAAATTATTTTTTTTACTGTTGCAAAATATAATACAGGTATGAGGTAAAATTCTGGTGGGGATACAAAGACGAAACAGTTTAAAGAGGAGATGATATTGGAGCTGGGTCTCTGCAAGGTAAAGAGAAGGCTTACCAAGTATTCCAGAAACAAAGAATTAGAAGTATTGTTAGGGAATTAGTGCAGCTGTTTTTCATTGAACAAATGATGTGTTTAAACTTCTGTTTATATTATCTGATTTAACCCACACCCTAGAACTTGAAATTTGTCATTGCCATCTATCTTAAAGAGTGAGGAAATGCCAAGAGTATCTGTAGAAAGCGACTGAGCTATAATTGTCTAAGTAATGAAGAGTGTCCACTTTTTGGATTCCTTGAATTTCCTAACAATAGAGATAAAATTATGTAACATTTTACTTGCATCCTAGAGGTATCACACAGCTAGAACATAATGGAAATTATCCAAATAAATACCAAAGAATGACAAGTTAGGGCCAACATAAAGAGATCTTAAATGCCCAAATAATAAGTTAGATCTATTCAGTTGGAAAATTACTTGGGGGATAACTTATTTTATTTGGCCTTATATTTGTTTTATTTTATTTTATTATTTGGGGTAATTGCTTTTCTGGAGATTGCTCAATTATGCTAACTCTTGTGAAGAGAATTTTGACCTTAATCAAAGAAGGCAGATAAATTGTACAGAAAATTCAGAATCTGCATGTAAATGCCTTTTACAGTGGTTTATGCAGGAGATGATGGCTCCTTTAGTAAGACAGAATCAGTGCTTGCTGGAGAGCAAAGGCAGAGTTGCCAGCAAAAGAAGCAAGTCAAGATCAGTGTTGTGCATAAACTCAATCAGCAGATTCCTTCACTGAATCCAAGAGGTGAGGAAGAAGATGCAATGGTAGAAGTACCAGAGGATCTTTCCTGTTTTTCTCCTAGAACTTCGGAAGTAAGAATTCTGAGAAAAGCTACATTGATTAAGTGAGCTGGGCTACACTCACTGCAGAGAATACTTTCATCCTTCCCTAC
>NW_006790317.1:128401-176232 GCF_000442215.2 Lipotes vexillifer | reverse complement strand
ACTAGCTCTTTTAAAACTTCCTCTGTAGATAGTCTTCTCACTGCCTCTGACTGGATGTTCTGGCAGGTTCCCGAAATTTTCAGGCACACTCAGGCAGCAACTATCATTTTCTGATTGCTCTCAGATAAAGACAGGTGAAGTCCACCTTAGCAGTTATATAGCTCCACACCCTTCTTCCACGTACAGCTTTTCTCCACCACCAGCCCCTCCCCAGCTCCCAGCCCCAGGTTTATTTCAGCCTTAGAAATCCAGCAATGGTGGAAGGGGCACATCTGTTTCTGCAGATCAAGCCTGCATTCCTCCCTGCTGTGAGCTACTGTTTCTAATCTCTGGTGGGCAGCCCTTTTCTCTCTCTGAGAAAGAGATTAGGGGCAAAGATCAGAGGTGTGTGTGATTGAACACTTGCAATCTAGACTCATTGCCTCTTAGTCATGGCAGATTCTCAGGGTTTCCTGCAGTAAACAATTAATATAGAAGAAATTTAATCAACGTGATCACCAAGTAGAGTGAATTGAGCCAGTAAAATCGTGAGCTAAGAGACTCTGGAGTAACACAGTACTATCGAGATAGGATTGATTGGAGTCAACCAACTTGTTGGTTCTTTCCATCAAAGAAGTAGAAATGAAGGACAAGCAATTAACAATGACCAGATCTTTTCCCTAGCTTCCCCTTCAGTAATCTCGTGAACAAACTGACCAAACTGTGTGAATAAGATAGCATCTAAAGAAAAATCACAAGAAATTGACAAGCCTGCACACAAGTCTGCACACAGTGAGGGGTGGTGATGACTCTGATCCCATATCTCAATGATTAACTAGAATTATTTCCCCTTTTCTCTTTAAAATCTTTCACAGCTGAGCAGAATCTTCGGAAATGGTTTTGGGGGGCACTGAGTCCACCATCTCCCCAGATTGCCGGCATTATGATTAAAAGCAAATTTCCTTCCTACCAACATTTGTCTCTCTCTCCAGTATTGATTTTTGAGTGGTGAGCAGCCAGACTTAATTTGGTAAGAGTATATGTGTACATAAATTTACTTAATAAAAAATACTAAGGGAACAAAATGAAGTGAATTGTTTATGTTGTAACCAAATTTATCTTATAATGATTCAGTCACACAAGAGATAAAATGCATTTTTTAATGGTTGATATAGGAATCAAGCAACACTTAAAAACGTGTTCCGGGCTTCCCTGGTGGCGCAGTGGTTGAGGGTCCACCTGCCAGTGTGGGGGATGCGGGTTCGTGCCCCGGTCTGGGGGGATCCCACATGCCGCGGAGCGGCTGCTCCTGTGGGCCGTGGCTGCTGGGCCTGCACGTCTGGAGCCTGTGCTCCACAGCTGGAGAGGCCACGGCAGTGGGAGGCCCACGTACCACAAAATAAATAAATAAATAAATAAAAACGTGTCCCTATGGGAAATTGTTACAAGCTTCAAACATTCAATTTATTTATAACAACATTTGTAATACAGCCTTTTGAGAATTAGGGGATTCTCATATGTGCTTATCACATCAAAAAGTAAAAGAAAATATGTTCTCCAATTAAAGATAAAGAGACATAAAGCAGCTTTTCTGAAAAACTGAATAGAACATTGGGATATGGACATTTGAAAATTACTAACTTTCCATGTGATATTATTAACATATGAGATTGAAACCAAGTATTTGGTTTTTTCCTCTTCCAATGTCTGCTTCTCCTTAGATTATTAAAGATTATATAGACAAATACAAAGACAAGTGTCCTAGTTTAAACTTTTACTTGGATATACCACATATATATGTATGTGTGTGTATATATATATATATATATATATATATACACATATATATGATTTTACTTAAATAGAAACAGCCACATTATTTTCATAAAATCTACAATACAAAGTTATTTCAAATTGTGATAACCAATCTTTTATAATTTTTAATTATGTTTTATTTTTTCTAATTTTATAAACAGTGCACATTCATTGCAACTAGATATACATAAAGCATAAAGTAAAAATTAACAATCACCCATTATCTCCACCCCTGGAGGTAACCATCATTAGCATTTTGCTGCATTTCCTCTGAACATCTACATAATTTTTTAATTAAGGTATAATTGACCTATATCACTGTGCACAACTCACTGTGCACAACTCACTGTGCACAGCTCAAGGTGCACAACATAATGATTCAATATTTCTATACATTAGAAAATGATCACCATGCTAGGTCTAGTTATTATCTGTTGCCATACAAAGTTATTACAACATAATTAACTATATTCACCATGCTGTACATTTCATTTGTGTGGCTCATTTATTTTGCAACTGGAAGTGTGTACCTCTTAATCTTCCTCACCTATTTCATTTATTCTTCAACCCCTGTCCTCTCTGATTTGTTTTCTGGATCTGAGTCTATTCTGTTTTGTTATGTTTGTGCATTGTTTTGTTTCTTAGATTCCACATATAATTGAAATCATATGTTAGTTTTATTTCTCTGTCTGACTTACCTCACTTAGAATAATACCCCTCTAGATTCTATCCATGTGGTTGCAAATGGCAAGACTTCATTTATTATGGCTGAGTAATATATTATATATATAAAATATACATATTATATGTACAAAATACCACATCTTCTTTATCTATTCATGTATTGACAAACATTAGTGTTGCTTTCATGTCTTGGATATTGTAAATAATGTTTGAATAAGCATAGGGGTCCATATATCTTTTCAAATTAATGTCTTTATTTTCTTTTGAAAAATACCAAGAAGAGGAAGTGCTATATTATATGTAGTTACATTTTTTAATTTTTTAAGGAATATCCACAATGCTTTTCCATAGTGGTTGTACCAATTTACATTTCTGCCAACAGTGTGTTTTGGTTCCCTTTTCTCCACATTTTTTGTCTTTTTTAAAATAACCATTTTGACATATGTGAGGTGATATCTCATTGTGGTTTTGATTTGCATTTCTCTGATGATTAGTGATATTGTGCATCTTTTCATGTACCTGTTGGTCATTAGTATGTCTTGATTGGAAAAATGTCTACTCAGATCCTCTGATCATTTTTTTAAATTCAGTCTCATGGTTTTTCTGGCACTGAGTTGTATGAGTTCCTTGTACATTTTGGATATTAACCCCTTATCAGATATATCTTTTTCAATCATATTCTCCCATTCAGTAGATGGACTTTTCTCTTTGTTAATAGTTTCCTTCACCGTGAAAAAGCTTTTAAGTTTGATGTAGTCCTGTTTGTTTATTTTTGCTTTTGTTTCCCTTACCTAAGGAGACATGTCCAAAACTATTGCTAAGGCCATTGTCAAAGAGTGCTCTGCCTATGTGTTTTTCCAGCAGTTTTATGGTTTCAGGTCTTACATTTATATCTTTAAGCCATTTTGAGTTTATTTTTGTATACTTTGTGAGATTCTTTTGCATGTAGATTGCCAGTTGTCTCAACACCATTTATTGAAGAGGGTGTCTCTCCCCTATTGTATATTCTTGCTTCCTTTATCATAGATTAGTTGTCTGTATATCTGTAGATTTATTTCTGAGTTTATTCTGTTCCATTCATCTATGAGTCTGTTTTGTGCCAGTACCATAGTGTTTTGATTACTGTAGCTTTGTAGTATAATTTGAAATCAGGGGGTGTGATGTCTCCAGCTTTGTTCTTAATCCTAAATATTGTTTTGGCTATCTAGGGTCTTTTGCAGTTTCATACAAATCTTAGGATTATTTGGTCTGGTTCTGTGAAAATGCCATTGGTATTTTGGTAAGAATTGCACTGAATCTATAGATTACTTTGTGTAGTATGGTCATTTTAACAATATTAATTTTCCAATCCAGGAGCACAGTATTTTTTCCATTTGTCTTATCTTCAACTTCTTTCATCAATGTCATAGTTTTCTGAGTACAGGTCTTTTACCTCCCTGGTTAGATTTATTCCTAGGCATTTTAATATTTTTGGTACTAATGTAAATGGGATTTTTTTAAACTTCTCTTTCTGAATAGTTTTTCCTTAGTGTATAGAAATACAGATTTATGTATAGTAATTTTGTATGCAGCAACTTTTATGAATTCCTTGGTGAATTCTATTGGTTTCATGTGGCATCTTTATGATTTTCTATGTGTAGTATCATGTCATATGCAAACAGTGACAATTTTTCTCCTTATTTTCCAATTTAGATTGTTTTTATTTCTCTTTCTTGTCTGATTACAGTGTCCAGGACTTTCAGTATTATGTTGAATAAAAGTGGTGAGAATGGGCATCCTTGTTCCTGATCTTAAGATGAAATGTTTTTCACCATTGAGTGTGATGTTATCTGTGGGCTTATGATATATGGCCTTTATTAGGATGAAGTATGTAATTTTTATGCCCACTCTTTTGAAAGCTTTTGTCATGAATTGTTGTTGAATTTTGTCAAAAAACTTTTCTGCTTCTATTGAAATAATCATGTTTTTATTCTTCAATTTGTTAATGTGGTGTATCACATTGATTTGTAGATATTGAACCATACTTGCATCCCCGGGATAAATCCTACTTAATAATGGTAAATGATCCTTTTAATGTATACCTTTTTTTTTTAATACTTAAATAACTTTATTTAGGTATAATTTACATATAATAAACTGCACATATTTAAAGTGTACAGTTTCATGAGTTTTTGACATGAAACCATCATAATAATCAAGATAATGAACATATCCATTATAACCCCCAAACTTTCTCATACCTGTTTGTAATCTCTCTTGCTTTCAGTCTCTCCTATCCCCAGGCAACCACTGATTGGCTTTCTGTCACAATAGAATAGTTTGTATTTTCTAGAAGTTTACGTAACTGGAATCATAAAATATATACTCTTATTTTCTTTAGCCTCTTTTTACTCAGCATAAATTCAATATTCATTCTTCACTGTGGTCTCATAGTTTATTTCTTTTTATTCCTGAGAAGTACCCCATTGTATGGATTACCATAAATTGTTTATTCATTTACTTTGTGATGAATTCTGGGACTGTCCAGTATTTTGTTTTTGTTTCCTGTTTTTTGTTTTTTGCCATTATAAATAAGGTGACAAGGATATTTGTGTACAAGTCTTTCTGTGCTAATCTGTTTCTCTTTTCCTGGGGTAAGTATCCAGGAGTAGAATGGCTGAATCATATGGCAAGCATATATTTAACTTTTTTTAAAATTGCCAAACTGTTTCCTAAGTGGTTGTGCCATTCATTTTACACTCCCAACAGCAGTGTATGAGAGATCCAGTTTCTCCACATCCTCACAAACACTCAGCTCAGACTTTTTTCTTTTTATAAACATCTTTATTGGAATATAATTGTTTTACAATGTTACGTTAGTTTCTGCTGTATAACAAAGTGAATCAGCTATATGTATACATATATCCCCATATCCCTTCCCTCTTGCATCTCCCTCGCACCCTCCTTATCCCAACCCTCCAGGTGGTCACAAAGGATGGAGCTGATCTCCCTGTGTTATGTGGCTGCTTCCCACTAGCTATCTATTTTACATTTGGTAGTATATATATGTCAATGCTACTCTCTCACTTCTTCCCATCTTGCCTTTCCCCCTCCCTGTGTCCTTGAGTCCATTCTCTATGTCTGTGTCTTTATTCCTGTCCTGCCCCTAGGTTCTTCAGACCTTTTTTTTTAGACTCCATATATATGTGTTAGCATACCATATTTGTTTTTCTTTTTCTGAATTACTTCACTCTGTATGAGAGACTCTACGTCCAACCACCTCATTATAAATAATTCAATTTCGTTTCTTTTTATGGCTGAGTAATATTCCATTGTATATATGTGCTACATCTTCTTTATCATTTCTTCTGTTAATGGACACTTAGGTTGCTTGCATGTCAGGGCTATTGTAAATAGTGCTGCAATGAACATTGTGGTACATGACTCTTTTTGAAACATGGTTTTCTCATGGTATATGCCCAGCCGTGGGATAACTGGGTCGTATGGTAGTTTTATTTTTAGTTTTGTTCAGGAACCTCCATACTGTTCTCCACAGTGGCTCTATCAATTTACATTCCCATCAACAGTGCAAGAGAGTTCCCTTTTCTCCACATCCTCTCCAGCATTGATTGTTTGTAGGTTTTTTGATGATGGCCATTCTGACTGCTTTGAGGTGATACCTCATTGTAGTTTTGATTTGCATTTCTCTAATGATTAGTGATGTTGAGCATCTTTTCATGTGTTAGTTGGCAATCTGTATATCCTCTTTGGAGAAATGTCTATTTAGGTCTTCTGCCCATTTTTGGATTGGGTTGTTTGTTTTGTTGATATTGAGCTGCATGATCAGCTCAGACTTTTAAATTTTAGGTGTATGGATAGTGGTTTCTCACTGTCATTTTAATTTGCACTTCCCTGATGACTAATGATGTTATTGTTTCATGTGTTTATTTGTTATCCATATATCTTCTTTGCTGAACAGTCCTCTAAATCTTTTGCCCAATATTTTTATTGGGCTGTTGGTTTTCTTATTATTGATTTTTTAAAACATTTTAAAAGTTAATTAATTAATTAATTTTATTTCCGCTGTGCTGGTTTTCATTTCAGCACACGGGGTCTTCCTTGTAGCGCATGGGCTCTTCCTTGTGGTGCACGGGCTCTCTAGTTGTAGCACACAGGATCTAGAGTGTGCTGCCTCAGAAGGTGCCACACACAGGCTTAGTTGCAATATGTGGGATCTTAGTCCCCAGCAAGGGATCGAACCTGGGCCCCCTGGATTGGGAGCTTGGAATCATAACCACTGGACCACCAGGGAAGTCCCATACTTATTACTGATTTTTAAGAGTTATTTCTATGTTCTGGATACAAGGCTTTGTCAGATATCTGATTTGCAATAGTTTCTGGTTTATTTTTAGTTCTCTTAACAATTATTGTTGAATTTGAATTGTCAATATTTTGCTGAGGACTTTTGCATCTGTGTTCTTCAGTGATATTGGCCTGTATTACTATTTTTTTTAATCTTTTTCTCATTTCTGTATCAGGGTGATGCTGGCCTTGTAGACTGAGTTCAGAAGAGGTCCTTCTTCAATTTTTTGGAGTGAATCAAGAATATTATATGTTAAATTCTCTCTAAAATTTTGAAAAAAGTCACCTGTGAAGCAGTCTAGTTCTGGACATTTCTTCCTTGTGAGTCTATTCTTTCTTTTTAATTACTGATTTAATTTTATCCAGCTCAAGGATTGGAACATACAGGCTCATCTGAAGTTGCATCTACAACACAAAATAATCACTCTTTTAAATTATTCATTACTTTGCCTTTCTTGATTGACTTCATAGAACATATGTCTATGTTAATAAAGAATACATTATTAAATTTTCTAAGTTCTTGAATTTAAATAAATGTAATCATACTATAAATATTTTAAAAATATGTTTCAATTAGTTTTTTTGGGGAAATGATTCATATTTATATGCTTAGATATTTTAATGCTGTGTAATATTTCAGTTTTTGAATTTATTTATCCATGTCCATTTCCTGTTAATGGGTATTTGGGTCTCCTCCTCATTTTTTTTTTTTTTTTACTAGTTCACACAATATGGTTATTTTTTCTTTATTTTTTTTAAACATCTTTATAGGAGTATATTTGCTCTACAGAGGTGGGTTAGTTTCTGCTTTATAACAAAGTGAATCAGCTATACATTTACATATATCCCCATATCCCTTCCCTCTTGTGTCTCCCTCCCACCACCCCTATCCCACCCCTCTAGGTGGTCACAAAGCACCGAGTTGATCTCCCTGTGTTATGTGGTTGCTTCCCAGTAGCGATTTATTTAATATTTGGTAGTATATGTAAATCCATTCCACTCTCTCACTTTGTCCCAAATTACCCTGCCCCCTCCATATTTCCTCAAGTCCATTCTCTACATCTGCGTCTTTATTACTGTTCTGCCCCTAGGTCCTTCAGAAGCTTTTATTTTAGATTCCATATATATGTGTTAGCATATAGTATTTGTTTTTCTCTTTCTGACTTACTACACTCTGTATGACAGACTCTAGGTCCATCCACCTCACTACAAATAATTCAATGTCATTTCTTTTTATGGCTGAGTAATATTCCATTGTATATATGTGCCACATCTTGTTCATCCATTCATCTAATGATGGACACTTAGGTTGTTTCCATATCCTGGCTATTGTAAATAGAGCTGCAATGAATATTGTGGTAGGTGACTTTTTGAATTATGATTTTCTCAGGGTATATGCCCAGTAGTGGGATTTCTGGGTAGTATGGTAGTTCTATTTTTATGTTTTTAAGGAACCTCCATACTGTTCTCCATAGTGGCTGTATCAATTCACATTCCCACCAACAGTGCAAGAGGTTTCCCTTTTCTGCACATCCACTCCAGCATTTATTGTTCATAGATTTTTGGTTGATGGCCATTCTGAGAGGTGTGAGGAGATACTTCATTGTTGTTTTCACTTACATCTCCAATGATTAGTGATGTTGAGTATTCTTTCATGTGTTTGTTGGCAATCTGTATATCTTCTTTGGAGAAATGTCTGTTTAGGTCTTCTGCCTATTTTTGGAGAAGGTTTTTTTTTTTTTTTTTTTGATATTGAGCTGCATGAGCTGCTTGTAAATATTAGAGATTAATAATTGTCAGTTGCTTCATTTGCAAATATCTTCTCCAATTCTGAGGGTCGTCTTTTTGTCTCGTTAAAGTTTTTCTTTGCTGTGCAAAAAGTTTTAAGTTTCATTAGGTCCCATTTGTTTACTTTTGTTTTTATTTCCATTTTTCTAGGAGGTGGGCCAAAAAAGATCTTGCTGTGATTTATATTATAGAGTGTTCTGCCTAACTTTTCCTCTAAGAGTTTTATAATGTCTGGCATTACATACATGTCTTTAATCCATTTTGAGTTGATTTTTACGTATGGTGTTAGGGAGTGTTCTAATTTCATTCTTTTACATGTAGCTCTCCAGTTTTCCCAGCACCATTAATTGAAGAAGTTGTCTTTTCTCCATTGAATATTCTTGCCTCCTTTATCAAAGATAAGGTGACCATATGTGCAGGGGGTTATCTCTGGACTTTCTATCCTGTTCCATTGATCTATATTTCTGTTTTTGTGCCAGTACTCTACTGTCTTGATTACTATAGCTTTGTAGTTTAGCCTGAAGTCACGCAGCCTGATTCCTCTGCTCTGTTTTTCTTTCTGAAGATTGCTTTGGCTGTTCAGGGTCTTTTGCGTTCCCATACAAATTGTATTTTTTTGTTCTAGTTCTGTGAAAAATGCCAGTGGTAGTTTGATAGGGATTGCATTGAATCTGTAGATTGTTTTGGGTAGTAGAGTCTTTTTCACAATGTTGATTCTTCCAATCCAAGAACATGGTATATCTCTCCATCTATTTGTATCATCTTTAATTTCTTTCATCAGTATCTTATAATTTTCTACATACAGGTATTTTTTCTCCTTAAGTAGGTTTATTCCTAGGCATTTTATTCTTTTTGATGCAATGGTAAATGGGAGTGTTTTCTTAATTTCACTTTCAGATTTTTCATCATTAGTGTATAGGAATGCAAGAGATTTCTGTGCATTAATTTTGTATACTGCTACTTTACCAAATTCATTGATTAGCTCTAGTAGTTTTCTGGTAGCATCTTTAGGATTCTCTATGTATAATATCATGTCATCTGCAAACAGTGACAGCTTTCCTTCTTCTTTTTCCAATTTGTATTTCTTTTATTTCTTTTTCTCCTCTGATTGCTATGGCTAAAACTTACAAAACTATTATGTATAATAGTGGTGAGAGTAGGCAACCTTGTCTTCTTCCTGATTTTAGTGGAAGTGGTTTCAGTTTTTCAACATTGTTAACAATGTTGGCTGTATGCTTCTCATACAAGGCCTTTATTATGTTGAGGTAAGTTCCTTCTATGCCTAATTTCTGGAGAGTTTTTATCATCAGCGAGTGATAAATTCTGTCCAATGCTTTTTCAGCATATGTTGAGATGATCATCTGTTTTTTCTCCTTTTGTCTTTTAATATTGTGTATCACATTGATTAAATTTCATACATTGCAGAGTCCATGCATTCCTGGAATAAAGCCCACTTGATCATGGTGTATGATTCTTTTAATGTGCTGTTGGATTCTGTTTGCTAGTATTTTGTTGAGGACTCTGCATCTATGTCCATCAGTGATATTGGCCTGTAGTATTCTTTTTTTTTGTGATATCTTTGTCTGGTTTTGGTATCAGGGTGATTCTGGTCTCATAGAATCAGTTTGGGAGTGTTCCTCCCTCTGCTATATTTTGGAAGATTTTGAGAATGATAGGTGTTAGCCATTCTTTATATTTTTAGTAGGATTCGCCTGTGACACATCTGGTCCTAGGCTTTTGTTCTTTGGAAGATTTTTAATCACAGTTTCAATTTCAGTATTTGTGATTGGTCTGTTTATATTTTCTATTTCTTCCTCATTCAGTCTTGGAAGGTTGTGTTTTTCTAAGAATTTGTCAATTTCCTCCAGGTTGTTCATTTTATTGGCATATAATTACTCTTAATAATCTCTCATTATCCTTTGTGTTTCTGCAGTGTCAGTTGTTACTTTTCCTTTTTCATTTCTGATCCTGTTGATTTGATTCTTGTCCCTATTTTTCTTATTGGTTTTCCAATTTTGTTTATCTTCTCAAAGAACCTGTTTTAGTTTTATTGATCTCTGCTATTTTTTTTCTTCATTCCTTTTTCATTTATTTCTGATCTGATTTTTATGATTTCTTTCCTTCTCCTAACTTTGGGTTTTTTGTTCTTCTTTCTCTGATTGCTTTAGGTGTAATCTTATGTTGTTTATTTGAGATGTTTCTTGTTTCTTGAGGTAGGATTGTATTGCTATAAACTTCTCTCTTAGAACTGCTTTTGCTGCATCCTATAGGTCTTGGATGGTTGTGTTTTCATTGTTATTTGTTTCAAGGTATTTTTTGATTTCCTCTTTGATTTCTTCAGTGAGCTCTTGGCTATGTAGTAGGGTATTGTTTTGCCTCCATGTGTTTGTATTTTTTACAGATTTTTTCCTATCATTGATTTTTAGTCTCATAGCATTGTCATCGGGAATGATACAAATGATATGATTTCAATTTTGTTAAATTTACTAAGGCTTGATTTGTTACCCAAGATTAGATCTATACTAGAGAATGTTCCATGGGTACTTGAGAAGAAAGTCTATTCTGTTGCTTTTGGATGGAATGTCTTATAAATATCAATTAAGTCTATCTTGTTTATTGTATCATTTAAAGCTTGTGTTTCCTTATTTGTTTTCAATTTGTTTGATATGTCCATTGTTGAAATTGGGATGTTAATTTTCCCTATTATTATTGTGTTACTGTCGATTTCCCCTTTTATGGCTGTTAGCATTTGCCTTATACATTGAGGTGCTCCTATGTTGGGTGCATAGATATTTACAAGTGCTATATATTTTTCTTGTATTTTTCTCTTTATCATTATGTTGTGTTCCTCTTTGTCTCTTGTAATAGTCTTTATTTTAAAGTCTATTTTGTCTCATATGAGAATCGCTACTCTAGCTTTCTTTTGATTTCCATTTGCATGGAATATCTTTTTCCATCTCTCACTTTCAGTCTGTATGTGTCCCTAGACATGATGTAGGTCTCTTGTACAAAGCATATGTATGGAATTATTTTTGCATCCATTCAGTTAGTCTATGGTTTTGGGTTGGAGAATTTAGTCCGTTAAGATTTAAGGTAATTATCAATATGTATGTTCCTATTACCATTTTCTTAATTGTTTTGGGTTTGCTCTTGTAGGTCTTTTGCTTCTCTTGTGTTTCCTGCTTAGAGAAGTTCCTTTAGCATTTGTATTAAAGCTGGTTTGGTGGTGCTGAATTCTCTTAGATTTTGCTTGTCTGTAAATGTTTTAATTTCTCCATAGAATCTAAATGAGATCCTTGCTAGGTGGAGTAATCTTTGTTGTAGGTTTTTCCCTTTCATCACTTTAAATATGTCCTGCCAGTCCCTTCTGGCTTGCAGAGTTTCTGCTGAAAGATCAGCTGTTAACATTATGGAGATTCCCTTTTATGTCATTTGTTACTTTTCCCTTGCTGCTTTCATATTTTTTGTTTGTACTAATTTTTGATAATTTGATATATATGTGTCTTTGCATGTTTTTCATTGGACTTATCCTGTATGGGACTCTCTGCCCTTCCTGGACTTGATTGATGATTTCCTTTCCCATATTAGGGAAGTTTTCAATTATAGTCTCTTCAAATATTTTTCAGTCCCTTTCTTTTTCTCTTCTTCCTCTGGGACCCCTATAATTCGAATGTTGGTGCATTTCATGTTGTCCCAGATGTATCTGAGACTCTCCTCAATTCTTTTCATTCTTTTTTCTTTATTCTCCTCTATGGTAGTTATTTTCACTGTTTTATCTTCCAGGTCACTTATCCATTCTTCTGCCTCAGTTATTCAACTATTGATTCCTTCTAGAGAATTTTTAATTTCATTTATTGTGTTGTTCATCATTGTTTGTTTGCTCTTTAGTTCTTCTAGGTTCTTGTTAAACATTTCCTGTATTTTCTCCATTCTATTTCCAAGATTTTGTATCATCTTTACTATCATTTCTCTGAATTCTTTTTCAGGTAGACTTCCTGTTTCCTCTTCATTTGTTTGGTCTAGTAGGTTTTTACCTTGCTCCTTCATCTGCTGTGTATTTCTCTCTCATCTCACTTTGCTTAACTTACTGTGTTTGGGGTCTCCATTTCACAGACTGCAGGTTCGTAGTTCTCATTGTTTTTGGTGTCTGCCCCCAGTGGTTACGGTTGGTTCAGTGGGTTATGTAGGCTTCCTGATGGAGGGGGCTTGTGCCTGTGTTCTAGTGGATAAGGCTGGATCTTGTCTTTCTGGTGGGCAGGACCACGTTCCCTGGTGTGTTTTAGGGTATTTGTGAATTTATTTTGATTTTGACAGCCTCTCTGATAAAGGGGGGGTGGGGCTTGGGTTACCATCTTCCTAGTTGTTTGGCATTGGGTGTCCAGCACTGTAGCTTGCTGGTTGTTGAGTGGAGTTGTGTCTTTACTTTGAGATGGAGATCTCTGGGACAGAATTCACCATTTGATATTACATGGGGCCAGGATGTCTCTGGTGGACCAGTGACCAGAACTCAGCTCTCCCTTCTCAGATCCTCAGGCCTTTCACCCAGCTGTAGCATCAAGACCCTATCATCCACATGGCTCAGAAGAAAAGGGAGAAAAAAAAGAAAGTTTGAAAGGAAAAAATAAATTATCAAAATTTAAAAAATATTAAAAATAAAAAAGTAATTACAAAAAAGAAAAGAAAAGAAAGAAAAAAGAGAGCATCCAAGCCAAAAAACAAATCCACCAATGATAACAAGAGCTAAAAACTATAGTAAAAAACAAAACAAAACAAAAAAGTGACAGAACCCTAGGACAAATTGTAAAAGCAAAGCTATACAGACAAAATCACACAAAGAAGCATACACATACATATTCACAAAAAGTGAAAAGGTTATATATATATATAATAAAGGAAGAGAGCAACCAAATCAATAAACAAATCTACCAATGATAATAATTTGTAAATACTAAGATAAAACTAAAACCAGAAACAAATTAGATGCAGAAAGCAAATCCCAAGTCTACAGTTGCTCCCAAAGTCCACTGCCTCAATTTTGGGATGATTTGTTGTCTATTCAGGTATTCCACAGATGCAGGGTACATCAAGTTGTCTGTGGAGTTTTAATCCACTGCTCCTGATTCTGCTTTTTCTTCCTTGTTCACACAGCTCCTGGGTTTCAGCTTTGGATATGGCCCCTCCTCTATGTGTAGGTCTCCTGAGAGATCTGTTCTTCACTCAGACAGCTCAGAGTTAAAGTAGAAGCTGATTAAGGGGCTCTGGCTCACTCAGGCCAGGGAGAGGGAGGTGTACAGAATGATGGGTTAGCCTGTGGCAGCAGCTGCCAATGGGATGTTGCGCCAGCCTGAGGTGCACTGTGTGTTCTCCCGGGGAATTTGTTCCTGGATCACGAGATCCTGGCAGTGGTGGGCTGCACAGGCTCTCGGGAGGGGATGTGTGGATAGTGACCTGTGCTTGCACACATGATTCTTGGAGGCTTCAATAGAAGTCTTAGTGTCTCATGCCCGTCTCTGGGGTCCATACTTATAGACGCATCTTGCACCCATCTCTGGAACTCGTTTAGGTGATTCTCTGAATCTCCTCTCCTCATGCACCCTGAAACAATTGTCTCTTTCCACTTAGGCAGTTCCAGACTTCTTCCTGGACTCCCTACTGGTTAGCTGTGGTGTACTAACCCCCTTCAGGCTGTGTTCATGCAGCCAACCCCAGTCCTCTCCCTGAGATCTGACCTCGGAAGCCCTAAACTCAGTTCCCAGCCCCCACCAGCCCCAGCAGGTGGACAGACAAGCCTCTCAGGCTGGTGGGTGCTGGTTGTCACCAATACTCTGTGCGGGAATCTCTCTGCTTTGCTGTCTCCACCCCTGTTGCTGCGCTCTTCTCCATGGCTCCAAAGCTCCCCCCTCCCCCACCCCTGTCTCCGCCAGTGAAGGGGTTTCTAGTGTGGAAACCTTTCCTCCTTCACAGCTCCCTCACACAGTGCAGGTTTCATCCCTATTCTTTTGTCTCTGTTTTTTCTTTTTTCTTTTGCCCTACCCAGGTATGTGGGGAGTTTCTTGCCTTTTGGGAAGTCTGAGGTGTTCTGCCAGTGTTCAGTAGGTGTTCTGTAGGAGTTGTTCCACATGTAGATGTATTTTTGAAGTATATGTGAGGAAGAAGGTGATCTCCACATCTTATTCCTCTGCCATCTTGAAGGTCCGCACCTATTTTTCTTTTTGTCATCTTTTCCTTTATTTCAAAATTTTCTGTGAAACTTTTTACTTCTTATAATTTTGGAAGTTCTTTAGTAGGATTAATTTCAAAGTAAACTCTTAATTTTTTTTGTCTGAAATTATCTTTATTTTGCTCTAATTTTTTAGAATATTGTTTTGCTACACATTTTTGAAATGACAGTTATTTTCCATCAACACAGTGAAGGTATCTTTTCACTCCATCCTGACATCCAATGTGTGAACACACACACACACATATTCATATTTATTTATTGTAATTTTTTCTCTAACCACTTTAAAAATTGTGTATTTTCCTCACTTTCATTTTGTGTCACAATTTTCAAATTTTTCATTGATGTGTTGTTTATTCTACTGGTATATGTTGTGCTTCCTGTGTGTGTAAATTCAGTTGGTCATTAATTCTGGAAATTTCTCAGCCATTATGCTTCCAAATGTTTACTCTGATAACTGTTCTCACTTACTGCAGAGCTATGTATAACACTTCTATCCTCACCTCCGTATTTCTTAGCCTCTATGTCTCAAATTTATCTTCTCTTTTTATCTTTGTGTTCCTTCTGACCATGGCTTGATCAATACTCCAGCTCAACAAATCTCTTTTAAACTATGTATATTGTCACATTTATCCTTTCCACTGAGTATGTTTTGATTGCTATTCATTAAAATTTATTGATATGCAGTTTTCATAGACTCAAGTCAAATATTTTTGCTAGAATAATCTAATATTCTTAAAAATTCTAATGCTAGACATTAATACCAGGAATACTATGAGGACATTTCAACTGTGCTCTAACAGAAACAGGTAGAGTGTGCTTGTTTGCCTGTCTGATTGATTTGTACCCATTCTTTTTATTTCAGGATGTAGCCCCTTCAAATGACCTAAATTTATGTGGCTGTCTCAGGTCTGGTGATCTTTTCTGTGTTTTGAGAATTAAAGCTAAACCTCTATTATTCTTGGGCTTTTGTCCTAAAGATATCCAGGTCTCTGCTTTCATATTAGTATTGATCTCCTACCCACTTTGATATATGTCTTATATTCTGAAATCTTAGCTATGCATTCAGATGTTTGTTTCATGTATATTATCCAGCAGTATTTTTAGGAGAAAGACTTTGGGACTCTTTGGAAATACTATTGGAAGCTGAAGTCCATTGTTTTTTTTTTTTTTTTTTTTTTAATTTGTTATAGATCCTGGTCTTTAGGGACCCAACAACTGAATCATTACTTTCATGAAAAAGAAATGAGACTTTTTTCTAAGTATAAACTTCCAACTGTGATTGAAAAAATATAATATCTCAAAATTTTAGAATTTTGTTTATTATTGTTGGCCCAAGGTTTCACACAGGTAAACATTCTTCAGTCATAAGTATACATGTTGACATTATGTACCTTATAAGATAATTTCAGAACTGTTTCTAGATAAAATTTGCAACACAATAAACATTAAGGTAGCTGTGCACTTTCAATTTTTACAAGAAAATCAATTTCAATCTGTAAAGAATCAAGTTCTTGGATAATAAACAACATAATTAAATCAAATTCTATGAATTTAAGTTTAGATCCACAAAATTTCAAGACTAAATATTACTTGTAATAAGAAATTAGAGCTATTTTATCATTTCCTGTAGCATATTCTAATAGAGTTTGAAGAACATACATTGTCAAATTGGCTTTTATGTCGGAAATGTATGGAATCTTTTAAGCAAATGCACTGGAAAAGGAATCAATACATTAGACAGGAGCCTCAATTATTTTGTATATGGTTATTGAGCATAAGATATTACTAGAAGCCATTTTTTTAATGTCTGGAATGCAGGCTTACAGTTTGAGTCTCTTCTTGGCCTATTTCAAAGGTTCAAAATAATTTTTAGTTCACATATTTGAATATAAGGAACTATAATAAACAGTAAACGAAAGGTAATCAATCCTTTGATATGTATTTTCAGAAATTTCTAAAATAGCAGTTTTAGATAAAACTATGATAAAACTATGCAAAAATAGCAATTACTTCATTAGTTTGTTGATTGCTTATATTCAATGTTGAGGACTTCCTAGATATCACCTGTTTTGATTGTAGTTCATTTTATGGAGTGTTAGAAGAACAGGAAAGATTAATTTTGGACTTTAGAGGTAGACCTTGGGAAAAGGTGAGACATATAATTATAATTTGGAATGAGCAAGGCAAAGTGAAACAAATCTATATAATTATTTATATTTTCAAATTTCTACTTACTGATAAAATATTGGGATAAATAGTCCTACATAGGCTTAGTTTTCATTCTTTTGTCTGAAAATATAGACTGACTCACAGTGATAGTAGATTAAAATAAAACATAAGGAACTACTAATTATATATCTTTTAGTGGTCAAATATGGAGCATATGTCTCATTTACAACTTACTATTGATAAATTATAAGGATGCAATGCATGGATTTCAGCAAATAAATATCATAAAAGAATAAATATGATTTCTAAGTAAATTATGTTCATTAAGATTATATGCAGTTTTCTCTCAACATTTTTCTTTGCATACAAACAACATTTCTTAAAACATTAGAGAGAACTCTCTCCTTATTGAGAAAAATAGAGTTTTCCAAGATTTTAAGATTCTTAGAAGAACCATAAGTAACAGTTTTACACCCAAAATAAAATGCTCTCTCAGCTTGAATTTTAAATGTGATTTTCCTTCAATATAAAAACTATTTTAGAAAGAGAAAAATGATTTTCAAGGGATGCCACCTCCTTCACACATATAATAACAATATAGGCCAAATGCATTGAAAATTTCTGAGGCAGAGTTTATAAGTTATTTGACATCTTAGTAAATAATAAATGCTACCTTCATGTTTTCTTATAAAAAATTAAATTACTCATAAGGTTAAATGTTTATTTTCTCCTTTAGTTTAGTTTTTAAAGTGAAAATGAACTGTGTATCCAATTTTTCTCTAATAACTCATGTTTTCTCCAATACAGTGATGGTTGGTCAGGTACAGCCACAAAAGGAGATGCAGGAATGGCTCTTGAAAACATATCTTATTGCATTACAGGTCCATGGACACTAAAAGACTCTCCTCTGGTCTGGGTTGACTGGATCAGTGATGGACACTCGAACCAAGTTGAGTCAATAAAATTCTCTTTCCTGGCAAAAACATAACAAATCAAAAAAAAAAAAAAAAAAAAAAAAAAAAAAAAAAAAAAAAACAGGAGAAGGTAAGGCATGCCTGCAGAGCCACATGGGGAAGCACTAGCATTGGTCATTAGCCAGAAGGGAAAGGACGGAGGGGATAGCCAAGGCCAAACCTGTTTTGGAGTTTTCTTGGGAAAGGAAGGCTGATAAACCCCTTGTGACTTGATAGTTTGAAGAGTTTCAGAGGGATTTAAGTCATGGGCGTGCTCGCTGTTTGCTTGATATCTGGCCCTGGAATGATGGAGGCAGAGAAATATTGTTTCCTGGAGGGTATGGGCCAAGTATGGGAGGTCTGGCTCCAGATTGGTTACTTTATATATCAAAGGGATGCTTCTTCTGAGCACTTTGATGTTTCTAAGAATTGTCTCATCTTCAGAGGTACAGTCTCTCTCCAGCCAGAAATGTTGTAAAGATGTCAAAACACAATAATATAAAGTAAATAAATAATATATAAACAGTACAGTGTTTAATTATTTTTATTGATTAATATAGGGCATGTTGTTTTACATTTAATGTGAAATAATTTTAATTCACATTGTGCAAAGTATAGAACACAAAAATGCTATTTTATTGTGCAATGTATCCCTCTCTTCAGCATATTGAGTAGATAGAGATGTTAGTGTAGGAAATTAAGAGATGCTAAGTGTAGACACATATTGTGGTGGGGAAAATGTTCAAATTAGAGCAGTTGAAGATTTGTCCTGATTAAGGCAGAGATTGGTGGCTCTAAAAAGTTAAATAACTCAGAGGCAGGATCTCCAAGAAAGTGTTTAATAAATACATGTTCAAGGGCCAAACCCTTAGAGCTTATAATGAGAAAGAATTATGATTGGCACATCTGTTGCTCAGTAACTGAAGAACCATTGTCAGTAAAAGGCTGTAAGGAAACTGTCTAGCCCTGATCACATGATGCATCGAATCCTGCCAGTAAGAAAACCAGAGCAAGACCTTAACCTTGGAGTAGATACTTTCCAAGAAATTCCTGGGGCACTAGGGACCTGGAGAAATGGGGGAAGGGGGAAATAGTGCAGAGATGCTAGCATAGCAAGAAACTCCAGAGTTGCTTCTGGTTTGCCTATAGTTACAGTAGAGATTTTCCTTGCCTGCTCAACATTCCATGTAGTGTGAAGAATCACAATTACATTCTGTGACAATTACAAATGGATAAATCTTGGTTGGCAGATTGTTCATAATGAGAACTTCTCTCATTCTAATTGTCTCATTATTGTATCATTGAATGTCATCTGCAAAATCTTAGCATTGGGATAAATAACAGTCAATCCAGTCATTATAACTGTAACCACACAACTGTGTGGACCCATGCATGTAAAGTCCAGTTCTGGCCAAAGCATCATTGACCAAAAAAGATCTGTACACAGTAGATAAAGAATTATTCTGAGTCAAACACCAATTCCTTCATGACAATTACCCTAAAAGTTAAATACTTAGTAAATCAGGGCATGAGAAGATTTAATAAGATCCATGAAAAGTCATAGGCTGTAAAAAGAGTTTAGTCAAACTGCATGTGAAAGCTTATAATTTATAATTGTACTGCATCTGAACTGAAATATTCATGACAATATACAAAGATGTAGAATCCACTGCATGTTGCAATATTATTCCACAATCCATCAAATTATTGGGATACTTAAAATAAAGGCTTTGTATGTAGTTCTGAGGCAATTATAGTAGGGGTGCACAGTGGGAAAAGGTAGAAAATTTGTATTTAGTAGTTTCCTGTAATAATAACATGAACAGTATATAGTTATGGAATTCTTATTATGTGTCAGGCATTGTGTTAAGTGCATTATCTTATTCAATCCTCTCTTAACCCAATTAGGTAGGAACTGTTATTACAGTCAATCCACCAATGAGTAAAGAGAGGTTAAGAAACTCACTAGGATGGTACACCAAGTAAGTTATAGAACCAGAAACTAAGTGTCTGGCTGCAGAGCTCACAATTAGAAGGCTAACACACAAATATAGGCATTCACCCTCCAGAGGGTTTTGATGCCTGTGCTACAGTGGAAAAGGGTGCTTTCTCTATTAGTCCAAACAAGCACTCCCTTCATTTTCCACAAGACAACCATTTGATGGACTGTAGTTACCTTTGTGCAAAAGTGGATGGAAGTTGCTCTCAAAAGTGTACAACTGGAAGCAGACAGTCTCTAGAAAAATGAGAGAGAATATTTCTTAGAGATTGGCGTTTCATTTATTGACTTTAGCAGGAAGAGAGGTGCTTTTTAAATTTTAAAATAGATGTTTTGTTTTGTTTGTTTTTCCATAGAGCATCTTTTAATCTTCATTAACTTTTAAGCCAGAGGCTTGCTTTCCTACCTCCGTTGAAGCAAAATCTCAGGCATGGAATATAATTTCTTCCAATTATGCACCTGGCCATGATCCTATTTAGAATGGACATGGAGAAGGAGGTGCAAGCAAATTTCATTCTGGTAAATGATGTCTGGAAAGACATCAAGCTTTTAGAGATAACAGGGATGAGTGTTTTGGAGGTTACATTGCATATCCACAAACAACACAGTGACACAGTTCTACCTATCATGTCAGTGTAGGTCCTCCAATACCCCTATCTGCAAATGCTTCTTATATTGTACTTGTCTGTGGGGCCTCTAAACATGGTTCATATACATCAACCAGGGCTTCCATTAGCAATCCTAATATGTATATACTTTCTGCCTTTATTTGATAATTTTGTTATTTGAAACAAAACATCCTAATTGGCCTGCCCAAGAATAAATTCCTTAGCTTATAATAAGGCACATGTTCACAGATATTTCCCAAAGAACTTATTGAACACCTGCTATGTGTCAGGGATGTTATTGTATTAATATGAGAGACAAAGATAAATAAAACAATGATTGTTTTAAGGAATTTAGTAGAAAATAGATATAAAAGTCAATTTTAGGAAAATTAATTCAAATGTAAGTAGGAGAAAGATAAAGGGGATGCTATGAGAACATATAGGAAGTTCAGAAAATCAAGTCCCAGGAAGGGAATTTGGAGTTAGAAAGACACAAAACAAAACTTTGTGGGAGAAGTGACAGAGAGTTCTGTGAATTTATACTTTAATCAGGAAAACTGGGAGAGGAGAGTTTTAGTCAGATAAACACACAGATGCAAATCCCTAGAGATGAGAGAAATCACAGCACTTTCAGGGAGCTGATAATGCTTCCAGAATAGCTCTTACCTAGATAGTGAGCGGGGGATGCAAAGAAATGGAGATACAGAGTTTTGCAGGGGCCAGATAATAAAGATCCTTATGAGCTGCTAAGGTATTTGGAAGAGGAACGAGCTTTATCAGACTAGGGAGCAATGTTAACAGACAACCCAGGATGCAAAAACATGTAAATGAAATAAAGGGTAGGAAGCCAACAAAATCTTGGCTACAAACTGTGCACATCAGACATAATTTCAAATTAAAAAATAGGAAGATTTAATTCTCTCAACAACCAAGGGGAATTCTAGAATTGGCTCATTTAATGGCATTAACAGTAAATTCCAACACTAGCTAAAGCTCCAGAAAAACGGTGAGCACACAGGAAAAAATGACATCATTTTTCCAACAAAATGCAATGAAATAGTACAAAGAACAAGAGAAAGAGAAGTTTTCAATATAAAGTTTTGCTTCAGGTAAAGGAATTACATTATAGAAAACATCTACTTTGTAACCTTGCTAGGATTCAGGGAGAAATGAACTCTACCCAAGGTAAGAATGATATGCTGATTATAGGTATTTGTAAACATCTCTAAGAAATATATGACAACCCTAATAGGAAAATGGTTGTTCAGTAACTTGGTGTGGGAGTATTAGATTTCTTATTATTCCTTTTCCTCCACACAAAAGTCAAAGGCCTGGCAAGAATTTCAATTCTCCAAATATGTAAGCCAGATAACATTGGCCTCAAACACTTAGAAATCAAAGACATTTACAATAAAAATAAGACGATGTTTACCTTCTCTCCCTATTTATAAGAATGATAATTTTCATGGGAATAATCCTTCTCATGCACTCTATGCTGACAGTAGCAATTTAAGTTAGGCACATTTGAAAGAAAAATTGTTTATAACAATAAAATTACTTTTTATTTAAAAATTATTTTAACAAACTCTTCCATTTCTTTGAATATATTAACAAAAAGTTATCTGTAAGAATGTTTACCAATGTAGTATTTTAAATTATAAAAATTGGAAGCAATTTAAAATACAACATGGAAATGGATTAAATAATATGTTATATGTACTTAGGGAACGGCAGCTCTCAAAACACAGGTAGTGGAAAAAATATATTGTACAATCCTTAGACCTTTATATTGTCAAGTGAGGAGAGTGATTTCAAAATTATATTACAATATAATTTCAAATATGTAAAATCTTATGTAACTGTACTACTGACTTCATCTGTGGTTTTACAATAGACAATTTAAAATTTTGTCCAATTTTTGGCGTATTATCAATATATGAATCACATATATAGTCAAAGAATATATTACCCAAAAGTTTCATTTGATGGATATTTGTTCAACTTTTACTTCATTTTACCACAAAATTATTTTATGAAAAAAATAATTACAGGAAAATTGAAGGTAATTCCATCACCATTTAACACTGAAATGAATCAAAATGTCTGCCCACTGTTCCACCTTCCAACAAATTCTGATTTATGGGAAAAACATCTTATAGAAACTTCTGTGTCTCGCTGTGTTTACTTTATTTCCATGCCTTCCAGAGAGATGTATGCTTCCCTGCCAACAAGCTCTTGCAAAAAGAAATACTGATTTTCTTGTATTGTTTAAATAACATTACTTCTAGAAAGCTCCCCCTTTCAAATCCAATTGACTACCAATAATTTGTGCTGGAGGCATTTACAATTATTATTAATTTTTAAATTCTTCCAAGAGATGGAAATATCATTTCTTCTCATTTTACTTCACCTAATGTGTCCATGGGAGTTTCAGGATGAGCTTCCTGGACCTCACAGTTCCAATAGACTTTTCCTGGCAATACTTCACACAAACGCAAGGTAGAATGGAAGAAATTTGACTGAAATATCTTTTGGCTTGATGGCTGAATATCTGAATCACTTTTTAAAATAATTATTAACAAAAGTTTATGGGATTTTAAAAGAACATAAAGAATGATGTCGGCTAGATTATTATTTTTAATGATAGTTAGAAACATTAATAATCTCACAAATGTTTGTCCTAGGGAAAAGTTATTGTAAGAAAAAAGTACCTGATAAGTTCTAATGGAATGTTTTTTTAAAGTTTCGTATAAAATGCCTGTAGATGATATAGTAAAGGTAAAAGTGTTTTTATTGACAATGAAGTTTTGCAAGGTTCAGAACTAAGTTTTTCTCACCCTTTCACGCTCCCAGTCCACTTAAACTTTATTTTCTCTTCACTTTCTCCTGGCCCCAGCACTGTCTGCATGCCCCTTACTCTCTTACACTTAACAGAGCTCCCACCAAGTCTCCCCACTTGTCAGCACCCTAACCATCACGTTAGCTCCCTCTAAGAATGATCTCTCATTTATGCACTAGCACCCAAATCTGCTTGCCTTCCAAAGGGATTGCTTCAGCATCTCCTCCCACCTCTCTCCCACAACATCAGTTTTTACTTCTCTACTGCTAATTCCCAAGTGTATACAACATTTTACTACTTCCCCCATCGTGGAAAAAAAGAAATGAAGCAACTCAGTTGACTACACTTCCAGCATACAAATAGCATGCTATCTTTTTGTCCTTCAGTTAGAGCAAAACTCTTGAATTTTTGAATTATCTTGAATTGCCTTGAGTTGTCTCACTGTCTCCAAACTCACAAATTCAATTTCCTCTTAACCCTATTAAAATCAGTGGCTCAAAGGTGCCATCCACTAAATCTATCTTACCAGGCTGAAGCCAGCCAGTGACTCTCTCTTTTTGTCTTACTGGATCCGTTAACAACACCCGACCCAGTGGATCATTCCCTGTTTCTAGAAACTACATTCATCCGGCTTCTCTATTGTGGTTTCTTTTTCTTGTTCCTCATTATGCCCCGACCTGCATTGTCCCATATCTCAGCCCTTAGGACTCCTTACTTCTCAGACAATCCTTGGTGAGCTATAGAATCCCATGCTTGAAACATCACTTGTGCTCTAAAATGCTTATTTCATCTCAGGTCTCTCCACCAAACTTCAAATCCATACATCAAAATTTTCCAGGCATTGACATTGAACGTCAGACCGCTCAGCCTGAGCACAGCACCAAGATCTGCCACACCCATGGTCTTTCCCTCAATTCCTTTAAACTAAATACCACCAATTTCTGTTGTGAAAACATGTAGAGATTTTTTATTTTTTTCACACACCCAGGAGATTTGCCTTCCCATCTTTTTAAAGTACAACCTGGCCATGGTCACGGTGCACACCCTCCGTGCACACCCTCCATTGCCGTTCACCTAGCTCCAGCCTCCTCTCTCTTGACTGACCACTGCAGTGTCTCCTACTTGGCTCTGCACGTTTATTCCTTCTTTTCCTGCGTACACTTTTGGCAGAGCAGCTGAGTCAGCTTTACAATATATGGTCAGTTTATGACAATTCTCTGCTGAAAATAAACTCATGGCCTCCTCCCTCACCTTAGGGAAAATGCAACTCATCTACAATGGAATTCAAAACCTTTGAAAACCCGGTGACCCATTAATTCTGTGACTGCATCTCTTGCTGCTCTCTACCTCACTGACCCATTTTCATGACATTAGTCTCCTGGCCTTTCCTCAAACACAACAGACCTAGCTACCTCTGGACATTTGTGTTTGCACTCTCCTCTTCAGGAGCACCTTCCTCTGAGGATATTTCCAACAATCTTAATTGCAACTTTTCTTAACATGTCTGCTTTATTTTTCTTCATAACATTTATCATCATTGAATATTCTCTAATTTACTTATTCATCTTGCTTATTGCCCATCTCCAGCAAAATAATAATAAATGCAGAAAATTTGTATTTTTTTAACTGCAGCAGTCCATGGTTTGAAAGTTATATAGCACCTAATGTGTACTCAATAAATATTTGCTTCCTAAAATAAGAATGCAAGCTTTAAGAGTCTTTTCTAAAGTAGGTATGTTCTTGTGTATAGATGTTCTGCTTAAAGATGGACTGTCTACTGTGGACTAGTTAGATGGTTAAGCATGGGTCATCATGGTACACATTGTGTTGTCTGGAATCAGATTCCTGGGTCTTTCCCAGATCCGACAGTCCCTGATATTAAGTCTCAGTTTTTTCCCTATAATAGGGGCATAACAGGACACAAGTCATATGGTTTGGGGGAAAATTGAATGAGTTACTTTAAGTAAAAGTATTTAAAGGACTGAGTGAATTTTACAAACTTGTTGATTGTCACAAATTCCATTAATCTTTCAAGTGTTATTTTCTCTGCCAAAATTGTGCTTGAATAAAAGATTTATCTATATTTAAATTTCAGTATAATACACATGAACACAAAAGAAGATAAAATTCTATAATAGAACAGAAGTTAAACTCAGTTTGCCCATTGTTAGCTCATGAATATTGGAAAATAACTTAGCTTCTCCTTATCTGTGAATAGGAGACATATATGTCTCATGGTTGGTGTGAAGAGGAAAAAGAAAATGTAGGTAAGGCATGAGTATTACGTTCAATACAGCATTAAAATATATAAATTAAAGTGTACATATCTATGAACATACACTAATTATCTGCTTGAAGTGTCTACTACACACAAGGTCAATGGAGTCAAATTAACCACAACATTCACTGAATTTCCAAAAGAAAAAAAAAGGAAAGCAGTCTATCTTTCCCATAATATCTCCTTCTTATCACACAGAATGTGTTTCCCTAAAAGCCTGAAAAATGTGCCAAAAATCTGTTTTTCATGATTAAATTTTTAAAGATAGTATGTCATATTAGAAGTCATATTTTTCTTGATTATAAAATAGCACAGGTTTCCATTTAAAAATAGAAGATGAAAACCTTTTCTTATCCAGTATTACATCTGAGAGCAATCAAAAACAAAACAAAAAATAGAGAAGAAAATTTATTTCCAGGGGCCCCAACCAAAAATATCCAATTGCCAATGCAATCTTGAGAAAGAAATAAGATAAAAGGCATCATACTTCTTGATTTTAACTATATTACACAAAATATAGTTTGTGTAATATAATAGTAATCAAATAGTAATATAATAGTAATCAAAATAGTATGGTATTGGCATAAAAACAGATAAAAAGATCAATGGAGCAAAATATAGAGCCCAGAAAAGAACACACACATATATTGTTAACTAATCTTTGACACCAGAGCCAAGAATACTTAATGGAGAAAGTATAGCCTCTTTGATAAGTGATATTGGGAAAACTGGATATTCATGCATAAAAGAATGAAACTGGATCCATATCTTACACAATACACAAAAATTAACTAAAAATGGTAAATTGTGACATCACTTAAAGACTTAAATGTAAGAGCTGAAGTCATGAAACTCCTTGAAGAAATCATAGGGGAAAAGCTCCTAGACATTTGTCTTGGTAATCATTTTTGGATATGATGTTAAAAGCACAGGAAACAAATGCAAAAATAAACAAGTGGGACTAAATGAAACTAAAAATCTTCTGTATAACAAGGAAAACAATCAACATAATGAAAAAGCAGCCTATTGAATGTGGGAAATATTTGCAAATCATATATCTGACAAGGGATAAATATTCAAAATATATAAGGAAGCTATCCGACTCAACAGCAAAGAAAACAGAAAAACAACAAAAATAAATAAACAAACAAGAGAAAATCAAAACAAAACCCCAAATAACCCAATTTAAAAGTTGGCAAAGAACCTGAATAGACATTTTTCTGAAGGAGACATACAAATATCCAACAATTATGAAAAGGTGCTCAACATCACTAATCAACAGAAAAATGCAAATCAAAACCACAATTATTTATCACTTTACACCACTTAGGATGGCTATTGTCAAAAAGGGAAGAGATAACAAGTGTTGGTGTGGATGTAGAGAAAAAGGAGCATTTGTGCACTCTTGGTGGGAATGTAAATTGGTGCAGCCACTTGGAAAACAGTATGGAGGGTCTTCAAAAAATTAAAAATAGAACTACCATATGATCCAAATATCCCACTTTGGGGCATAAATTCAAAGAAAATGAAATTGATGTCTCCAAGAGATAGGGGTACACCGAAATTCACTGCGACATTATTTACAGTAGATAAGATATGGAAACAACTTAAGTGTCTATTGAAGGATGAATGGATAAGGAAAAGGTGGTATATATATATATATATATATATATATATATATATACACACACACACACACATATAATACCATATATATATACATATAATACCATGTATAATAATAAACAATATATGTAAATATAATATCTTCATAATAAAATATTATTCAGCCATATAAAAGAAGGAAACCTTTTATTACAAATAGATGAACTTGGAGGTCATTATGCTTAGTGAAATCAGCCAGGGACAGAAGGCAAATACTGTATGATATGACATATATATGGAATCATAAAAAAGGCAAACTCATAGAATCCGAGAATAGAATGGTGGTTGCCAGGGGCTGGGGAGGTGGGAGAATATGCAGAGAGATGTTGGTCCAAAGGTACAAACTTCCAGTTATAAGATAAATAATTCTGGAGATCTGATGTACAGCACAGTGATTACAGTTAATAATACTATACTGCTTACTTGAAATTTGCTAAGAGAGTAGATCTTAAGTGTTCTCACCGAAAAGAAAAGGAAACTGTGAAATAATGGATATATTAATTAATTTGATTGTGGGCATTTCACCATGTATTTGTATATTAAATAATCATATTGTACACTTTCAAAAATCACATCATGCAATATAAATATACACACATGTTGTCATTCACATCTCAATAAAGCAGGGGTAAAATTTAAATACAAAGAAAAAGTTAGTTTTACAGGTGAAAATTAAAAGATAGTTTCAAAATTGGTGAAAAGTGGCCCAGAAATATGGCTAGGGAATCAACCTCCTCCAGCTGCACACAGATTTATGCATGGATCTAAAGGGCCAATTGATGGATCACCCTCATACAGCATGGAGACATCAGCTCATGTGGGCTACAGAGATCACCAGACCTCTGAGAGCAGAGGAGGCAGTGGAGTAAGAAGCATCATGTTTTAGAAGCAGGCTGGTGTTTTGCATGGTGGTGAAGACCTTGGGAATAATCATCTTATCAGCTGATAACTCAGATAACAGAAGAGAAATATGCTAATAAAACTGTCCCTGTTAAGCACAGAACCCCCACCGGTGGCTACCCTCCCCCCCTGGGGATGTGTCTGATGACACCACGTGTGGGGAGCCCTAGGGTGACTGGGCAGGACTTGTGATGCTTTGTTCTGATGTAATTCTACATCTGAAATGTTTGCTGTTCTCATGTCACTTCTCTGTGCAGTCCCCTTCCCCACTCACCACACACACCTTTTTTTAAGTAATTTTGACCCAGATAGAGAGGTCCTTTCTGATCTTTCATAAAACCATGGCTTTATGCCAATGAACAAAAATGATAAGCAAAATACAAGTACCACATAATTTAAAACAAACAAATAACAACAGAAAGGGAAATCATTTAAAAAAAAGACTTGTTGTACATATCCTTTCCCAGAATGGGAAAACATATATCTCAGAAGTGAAAGTTCAAAGATTTTAGTCAAAGTACAAGGGAGAGGTGACCTGGCAAAGTTGAGGAAAAAAGCAGAAGAGAAAACTAATTACTTTACAGAAATAAAAGCAACATTAGATAAATCAAAATGGAAAGTAGATATTGCCAAAAATAAAATCAGAAACATGAAAGATAGGCATTGTTAAAATAAGGTGTAAGGAAATGGGAAAGGGAAGCAAGTGACGAAGGAATTAGAGTAAACATGGAAGATATGAAACGTGGTCAGACATGATTTATTTTCCTAAAGAAAAGCAGCAAAAGGAAAAAAAAAATAAAGGTAAAAGAAAAAGATAGTTTTCTGAAAAAAATTATGGAGTCAATGGGTATACTCATTCTGGATGTATCAATAATGAGATATGTCTTAATGAAGCTATTATTGTCTAATTAAAAACAAAAAAAGAAGGAAATGCCATTATAAAATAAAATACCTAGGAATAAACCTACTGAAGGAGGGGAAAGACCTGTACTCAGAAAACTATAAAAAACTGATGAAAAAAATCAAAGGTGACACAAACAGATGTTCTTAGTTTGAAAGAATCAATATTGTGAAAATGCCTATACTACCCAAAGCAATTGACAGATTCAATGCAATCCCTATCAAACTACCAATGGCATTTTTCAGAATTAAAACAAAAAAAAATGTACAATTTTTACGGAAACATAAAAGACCCTAAATAGCCAAAGCAATCTTGAGAAAAAAAAAAAAAAAAAGGAGCTGGAGGAATCAGGCTACCTGACTTCAGACTGTACTACAGACTACACTTCAGACTATACTACAAAGCTACAGTAATCAAGACAGTATGTACTAGCACAAAAAACAGAAATATAGATCAATGGAACAGGATAGAAAGCCCAGAGATAAACCCATGTACTTATGGTCATCTATGGCAAAGGAGGCAAGAGTATACAGTGGAGAAAAGACAGTCTCTTCAATAAGTGATGCTGGGAAAACAGGACAGCTACATATAAAAGAATGAAATTAGAATACTACCTAACACCATACACAAAAATAAACTCAAAATGGATTAAAGACCTAAATGTAAGACTGGACACTGTAAAACTCTTAGAGGAAAACATAGGAAAAACACTCTTTGACATAAACCATAGCAAGATCTTTTTTTACCAACCACCTAGAGTAATGAAAATGGAAACAAAAATAAACAAGGGGGACCTAATGAAAGTTAAAAACTTTTGCACAGCAAAGGAAACCATAAACAAGACAAAAAGACAACCCTCAGAATGAGAGAAAATATTTGCAAATTAAGCAACTTGCAAGGGATTAATCTACAAAACATAGAAACAGCTCATGCAGCTCAATATCTAATAAATGAACAATCAAAAAACAGGCAGAAGACCTAAACAGGCATTTCACCAAAGAAGACATACAGATGGCCAAGAGGCACATGAGAATATGCTCATCATCACTAATTATTAGAGAAATGCAAATCAAAACTACAATGAGTTATCACCTTACACCGTTCAGAACGGCCATCATCAAAAAATCTACAAACAATAAATGCTGGAGAGGGTGTGGAGAAAAGGGAACCCTCATGCACTGTTGGTGGGAATATAAATTGATACAGTTATTATGGAGAACAGTATGGAAGTTCCTTTAAAAAATATAAATAGAACCACCATATCATCCTGTGATACCACTCCTGGGCACATACCCTGAGAAAACCATAATTCAAAAAGAATAAGTACCCCAATGTTTATTGTAGCACTGTTTACAATAGGCAGGACATGGAAACAACTTAAATGTCCATTGGCAGATGAATGGATAAAGAAGTTGTGGTACATATATACAATGGAATATTACTAGCCATAAAAAGGAATGAAATTGGGTCATTTATAGAGATTTGGAAGCACCTAGAGTCTGTCATATACAGTGAAGTAAGTCAGAAAGGAAAACAAATATATATTAACACATACTTGTGGAATCTAGAAAAATGGTACAGATGAACATATATTTAGGGCAGGAATGGAATAGAGACCTAGATGTAGAGAACAAACATGTGGACACAGTGGGGGAAGGGGAAGGTGGGACGAATTGGGAGATTAGGTTTGACATAAATACACTACTATGTGTAAAATAGATATCTAGTGGGAACCTGCTGTATAACACAGGGAGCTCAGCTCAGTGCTCTGTCAAATAAACGAACAGACATTTGGGTAGGATGGGGGATTGGGGTGGGAGGGAGGTCTAAGAGGGGGGAGGTTTATGTATACATATAGCGATTCACTTCATTGTACAACAGAAACTAACACAATGTTTTAAAACAACTATACTCCAATAAAAAAGAGTAATTAAAAAATCCTAGGCTTTTTTCTCAAATTTCCATGAAATGTTTACCAAATTCACTAGGTAAGTGAATATGACTCTTGTAAAATGAATACCTTTGATAGGCTATCTTTGAAAGAGAAAGACTAAAATTAGAAGTCTATAGAATAAGCAAAACTTTATGTTGGAAATGATATTGGAAGGATCAAAGTTGTATACAACAAATAACAAAAGCACAATTATAATACCTAAGTTTGTAATTGCCTATCATGATCTAATTTAAATAGATCTTAATGAAGAAAATATTGACTCATTTGAGCAAAATAACTTTTACATAATTATAAATGCAGATATCATTTTTCTTGGATGCAAAAAGTAATCCTTGTAAACAAAGATGTTTTGATGTAAATACTTGGTTACATCTCTTTAAATCTATCTAATTTTTTTCTAATAATATAACAGCAGATATTTTTAATCTTCACATTATTTTTCTAAAAGTCATATGAAAAATTAGATGTTGGAGAATAGCCAAGAATATTGTTAAAAAACCAAGGATTGACAGGACACTAACATTAATAATTAATATATATTAAAGTTGCTGTAAGAAAAACACCTTATGATTTGCATATTAATAGAGAAACTAATGATAGGAATAGTATAGTTATGAGTAACACAATAATTTATTCCATGAAGAGAAAAAAAATATCAGTGGGGAATATGCCATTTGAAAAATTGAATTCTTTTTAAAATTAAGATACAATTTTCATGACTAAAATCATCCCCTTCCATGTACAGTTAAATGAGTTTTAACAAATAGATATTGTTACTTAATCACAACCACATTAAGATACAGGCCAGACCCTTCTTCTCAAAATCTTTGATGATTATTCTCCCTCTCTGAGCTCCTGGCATGACTGACCTGGTTTTCACCTCAAATGTTTTGACTTCTCCAGAATATCCCATAAATTGAATGGTAGAGTATGAGTCTGGCAAGAGTCTTTGTGATGTTCTATGTACATGATTATGTCATCTGTGAATAAAGTTTTATTCATCCCTTCTAATCTACATGTTCCCTTTGTCTCTTTCTTGCATTCCTATCCTGTCTCAGGATGCTGAGTTCAGTAGGGATGGTGACTGCACCTACTTGACTTCCCTCCACACTAAAAGGAAAGAAATTCAGGCTCCACCATTAACTATGATGTTAGTTGTAGATTTGGGTAGTTTCTTTATTCTAGTTTGAGGACTTTCTGTTTCTAGTTTCTTGATAGTTTTTATCATGACTAGACAGTGAATTTAATAGATATTTTATCTGTCTCTATTGAGAGATACCCTATGGGTGTCTTCTTTAAAATCTATTTACATAGACAATGACATTCATGGACTTTTGACAGTGTGACCAGGTTTGTATTCCTCATATTAATTCTTGTTGGTCATATGTTATCCTTTTTACGTATTGCTGAAGCTGGTCTTCTAATAAGTTGTTAAGGATTATTTGTATTTATTAAAAAAGGATATTTATGTCTGGTTCTATTTTCTTATAATTTTTTTTAGTGTTGGTTGCATAGTAAGGCTGTCCCTATGAAATGAAGCATTCCCTTTTTTTAATCTTCTGGAAGATTCTGTGTGAACTGATATTATTTCATCCTTTAAAGCTTCACTTAACTTGCCAGTGAAGCTATCTGGGAGTAGAATTTTCTTTGTTGGAAGTAAGTTAACCACAAATTCAAATTATTTAAGAAATATGGAACTATTCAAGTTATGTTTTTTTTTTTTTCCTTCAGTGAATATTGGTACTTAGGGTCTTTAAAAGAATTTGTTCATTTAATATGAGATTACAAAAAGAAAGAAAATAAAAAGTATTAGTTACTTTTCATAACTAATTATATTTCTGATATATTCAAACAATAATGAAACTTTTAGAAAAACTGAGCTACTGTCAATATGGAAAACTTTAGTATGAAGGTATAAGAGATATAATCCATATAAACTGTATAAGTTACAATTACATTATACATTGGTACACATTAATGCAAATGAAAATGACAATCTAGAAAATAACTTTTTGACATCTATGACAAAACAGTGATTTCCTTGCATATAAAGAAATTTTACAAATCATTAAGAAATAGAGCAACAATGAATAGAAACAGTGCCCAAAATATGAATAGGCAATTGACAGAAGATACATTAAATTTTACAAAAACATATAAAAAGTTGTTAATTTTCTCTCCAAATTGGATGTGACATGTCATAGTAGCAAAGAGATATTACTTTCCACTTCTCAAGTGGGTAAAGCTTTTGTATTGTGTTTATAATTTTTATTTTGAAGATAATACACAATACTAAAGGTCAGGTTGTAGGTAACATTCAATATTATTCATTCTTTTGAAACTATAATTTGTTGCACTATCTTTAATAGTACATTCTTGGAATATAATAATGAAACAAATGACACATGCCCTGTATCTCAGTATCAATAACAAATTTCTGGGAGGATAAAGGCACATTTTAATGCTGTTTTCCACAGTGTAATTGGATTACAGTTTTGAGAAAGTGCGAGGCACATTTGAAATGTTTGATGTTTTATAGTTTTTCCATGTGCATGCATTATTTTCATAATAAGAAAACAATTTGTAAATTTGCCTACTCGTTAAAATTTATTTTTAACTCCCAGATCAATACTCTTGGAAAGGCACAGTGGTGAGACTCTTCAGTCTCCAGATGTGCATATTCCCAGCTGAGGGTGAGCATCATGATGCTCTGTATCCTCTCAGCCCTTATACTGTAAACAAGTGTCTTTCTCACTATTTGGTATCATGTTTTTTGCATTTTTGTGATTCTCACTGTGATTTCGTTGTCTAAAATATCCCTGCCGGCATGGTGCTGAGGTACTGTCTAGTGTTTCAAACAACAGGAAGGCTGTGAGGTGCCTTACTGAGTAAATGTGTGTGTTTGAAAAGCCATGTTCAGGTACGACTTGGTGTGAATTCCATGTTAATAAATCAACAATATATATATTACATAAGGTGCCTTTAAACAGATACACATAAAACAAGTTTATATGTTGATCAGTTGACAAAATGTTGTGATTAGAGGCTCGTAGGAATCTAATTCTGTATTTTGTCTAGGAGCAATTGTTCAATATTCACTAATTCAGCATTCATGAGGACCTTATAGAACACAACTACTGCTAATAACAAGAACTGACTACATTTAAAAATTACATCATGAACATTTTTCCATATCATTAAAAATAATATTTGTCTAAACAAGAATTCATGCTTAAAAACATTCGTTCAGGTGCTTATAAAATGGCATTAATAAATTTCTCTACAGACAAATTTTCAAAATTCAAAGTGACTGAGCAATAGCAAGGCAACTAATATAAAGGTCCCAAAATTTAACAATTTAGTGTCACATCTAAAGGTTATGGCAGCTCTATTTTTAGTGCATTTTCTTCAGCACTAGGTATTAATACCTTATAATTAACTTTTGATTCATGGGTTACCCTGTAGTTCTCATAAGAATCTAGGCAAAAAAAAAAACCAAAAAAAACAAAAACAAAACTCAAGACTAAAGTGAATTGAAATAGTAAAATCATGTTGGTATTAAAGACATGGTTGTGAGCCTCAATAGAGCTGGTAGAGAATGTCTACAAACCCTCTGTGTTGGGCTCCCCAAGAATACAGTCAAGATGAGCAATTAACTGGGACTGTCAAGACTCAGAAGTTCTTATAGTCATGCTTATAGTTTATTACAGCAAAAGCATACAGGGTAAAATTAGCAAAGGGAAAAGTCTCCAGGTGTGACAACACATATGAAGTGTTACCAATCAGAGAATCTCACCTGGTCCTTGACATCCAGGGTTTTATGGGGAGTCAGTCATGTAGGAATCCAGCACCTCTGTGGCTGACCTCAGTTACCCATGCTTTATGCTCCCAGAGAAAGGACAGGTATTCTTCATAAGCTATATTGTTAGCATAGACTATTTGAGCATACATTGTCCAACATGCAAACACTGTAATCAAACAGAAATGCTCAGCATTCCTACACCCAGGCCTGCCATGCTCACTCTTTCTTACACATCGTCAAGTCCAGTTTCCATGTTCATGCTAGGTCTACAAACATATACACAGGTCTTCTTTTCCTTGTGTCATTTTTCACCTCATAATATGTGTGTTGCTATTGACATACCTGACAAAATAAATGTTCAAAAATTTGGGCATTTTACAGACAACCCTCTAGATTTATATCAGCTTTTTAAAGTCTTCATGCAATATGAATTAACACTTCACATCAGTAGTATCATCTTATCTAAAAGAGGGAAAATTGTATTCATCAGAAAACATCAAAAAAATGCCATTATCAAGATTGAAATAGACTTGACTTAAAGAGCAAGCCATGGTGTATATCAGATAGGGAAGGAGAATAGGAGTTTGTACACAGTCTTCTGCTCAAGCTGCCTCTCTGTTTGAACTTCCTTATTTGATAACCTGTCTCTATGCTCTGGATTATTTTCTATGACCATTATTTTTAATTTTGTTTGTCACAAAACTGTGGTGCCTGGTAATTTATAGATATTGCATTTGAACTTTGGAATCTAAGACTTAAATTTTTTACTGGGAATTTAAAGCCTTAGCTCTTGGCTCATATGTAATTGAATACCCATATTCACTATGATTCAATAATTGAAGGTATTTTAAAGACTTTAGTATAAAATGTCTGATAATCTGGGCTTCCCTGGTGATGCAGTGGTTGAGAGACTGCTGGCCAATGCAGGGGACAAGGGTTCGTGCCCCGGTCCAGGAAGATCCCACATGCCGCGGAGTGGCTGGGCCCATGAGCCATGGCCGCTGAGCCTGTGCGTCCGGAGCCTGTGCTCCACAACGGGAGAGGCCACGCCAGTGAGGCCCACGTACCACAAAACAAACAAACAAACAAACAAACAAAACAAAACAAAAAATGTCTGATAATCTATTCATAACTTAAAATGGCTACCAACATTTTCTAGTGAATAACTATCATTTTGCTCCACAAAACCAGATCAAGCAATATGCAAAAAGTTAATTTCATAGATAAATGAGCAGTCATAGTTTCTGAAATAACTTCAGTTAGACCCCCAAGAGTTCTATTCAGTGTTAAGCCTTTCACAATTCAAAACTAAGCAAAACTTTGTCTAGTACTAATTCTGATATATGTATGTATATGTATGTATATATGTATGCATATATATATAACATTTTTCTGGATTGCTGCAGCAGTGGGTTCTTCTTCAGTAGTAGCCAACTTAGTATTTTAAATTTGATTCATAAGTGTGCTTATTTTCAACAGCTAAGAAAATACTAAAATTACAATAAATAGACTAAATTAAATACTAGTATTTCAATAAACAGCAACAACTGTTTAAATTTAGAATTTCAAGTATATAAACCTTTACTTTCTTTAAAGAACATTTATCATTCTCATAAAACAGAATTTTTCATCAAGAAACTTTACACCCTGTGGTATTCTTATGATAATTCATGCACTGGGTCCTGTCTTGACTATAAGGAAAAGGTAAATTTGTTTAATGGCATATTAGAAAGAGTTATCTGTGTTCCCATCAGTCATTTGTATCCAGCTGCTTCCAGTGACACATGCCTCTTTCCCCAGCCCAGGAGGAGTTGCTAGGAAAGGCATGACAGAAAAATTGTTTAGCTATAGTGAATTGAAAACTAATAAACCCTCCACTGATGCTTTTCTCACTGCAACTTCTCCTCAGCTGTTTCCCTTGGCATTAACTCTGAAGTGAACTGGCCTCACCATAGACCCGAGAGAAGGGAGAGAGAGTTGCAGCAACTTAAGGAAAGTGTCTGAAGAAAATAGGGTATCTTCTGTCATAAGTGGAGATATACCATGAATATGAATAGGAAAATGCAGTATTACATGTACATGTGAATTTTATATGAAGATAACTTTTCTTAGGGTAAATTAGAAAACAGAAATATCAATTCTTATAATTTTTTAAAAGGTTTTGTTGCAATTAACACTACAGAAACACACACATATACACACCCCACAAACATACATACAAAAAATAGACTCACCTTTGTCTTAAGGATAGTTTTCCTTAGCTTTTGGCTTATTATACTTGTTCATAAAGGGTGAATATAGTGTTAAATACATGTGAAATAATATCATGTGCCCATTTCAACTGGTGACATAAATCTAGGTTGCATTGGAATATATTCATAGAATTATATTTGTGATAATACTGTTTCAAAAGAGATGTCTAGTATAGTTTCATTTTACTAAATCATGTATGTGTGAATACTTACAAAAGGAAAAAAAAATCAGAAAGAAGTTAAGAGTGAAATTATGGTTGAGTTGTAGGAGTTTATGATATCTTTTTGGATTGTAAATTTGTTCATCTGTTTTTACTAAACCATGTAGCTTCCTAGATTAGTAAAAATGATAATATGAAAGTACAAGTTAATGATTTTTAAAGAGGGTGTCAAAAGATGAGGCATGTTAAAATTTTCAGGAGGTTATTTGAACAGACACCTGTTTGAACTGGACAGTCCCAACCTGAAAAGACTTGGGAGCATTTCACCAACAGGAGCTGGGGGCCAGGCTTTTATAGAGAAGACATCCAAGCAGATAAAGGATGCAATTTGATTGGCTACAGCATAAGCTGTTGCCTCATCTGGAAAAGCTCAGTTGGCTGTTTGTAATTGGTTTCCTTCTCAACCTTGAGGTGTTCACAGGAAAGGACCCTGGTTTAGGTTTCAGTTTGCTTTACTTAGGGTAGGAAGACTTTAGAGCCACCTCAGGCTAGTGGCTTCCTGGTTTAATTACTTTAACAAGGGAAAAGACATCAAAAGGAAAAGGAGGTCAAAAATGAGTGGCATATTTATACTTATAATTGCATTATTTATAAATATAGTATAATATCTATAAATCTATCTATTCATCTATCTATCAATCATCTGCCTGACTTTGATCTTTTAGCCAACAATGGCAGAATACACACTCTTTTAAGTGCTCAAGGGACATTATCAATTTAACCAAAATATGGCCCATATAAACCAAGTCTCAATAAACTTCAAAGAATTAAATTAATTCTCAGCATTTTATTAGATCATAGAGGGATTAAGACAGAAATCAATAGCAAAAGTAACTAGAAGATTTAAACATTTCAATATCTTTTAATATGTTTGTCTTTTTAAATGATTCTCATATAGATTTTTTAAGTGCTAAATTCAATCTCAAAACCTGTATAAAATATCAGTATACTACATACTTGCTCTGCCAAAAGACTGAGGTGAAGCAAAACACAGTAGCTGGGCAAACTTTTCCTCCAAACACAGTTTTGTCCTCTTAATGTCTGCTTCTTGATGTTTAGATTCCTTGTCTCTTTCCTGTTCTAAAAGGTTTATGGGAAATAATATTATTCTATATAATATATAAATGTAGACATTTTTGAGTGTGGGGTGTCACACAGATGACACATGGCTGTTTATTTCACCCACCACAAATAAAATTATGGAATTATTGGAACAGCAATAAGTGAAACAAAGGTCATATTGGTGGGTATGAAATGGACTTTGAAATTATGTATACAAATGAAGGAATAATTATATATGATATATTTGGAAAATTACCAGCGTTTTTTTATTTGTATATTTTAAAATCTATATTATAGTGTAGTACCCATATGTGACTCATATATAAGAGATTATATGCAATGAGATGTATGTGTATATATGTGAGATTCATAGAGCCAAAGGGACATAGAATTTAGTTCATCAAACGTGTACTTTAGCTCACTGACTGGGAAATATTATGGTCCATTCAATATCTCACCAAGGTCTCACATTTATACTATTTAAAAAAAAAAATCTAAGTGACAATGCATTGTTATCTTCTGTTACATACTTAGATAAATTCCTATTTTAAGGCCTTTTGTGATAATTCTTTCTCATTTATAATCAGCATGCACAGCATCATCTGTATTTGTAACCTTGATATGATGTTTCAACTTGTTTATTTATTTAAATTTTATTTTTATTTATTTTTTTTATTTTTGGCTGGTTTTGGGTCTTCGTTGCTGCACGCAGGCTTTTCTCTGGTTGCGATGAGCAGGGGCTACTCTTCGTTGTAGTGTGCAGGCTTCTCATTGCGGTGGCTTCTCTTGTGTGGAGCACAGGCTCTAGGCACGTGGGCTTCAGTAGGTGTGGCACACAAGCTTCAGTAGTTGTGGCTCATGGGCTCTAGAGTGCAGGCTCAGTAGTTGTGGCACACAGGCTTAGTTGTTCCACGGCATGTGGGATCTTCCCAGACCAGAGCTTGAACCCATGTCTCCTGCACTGGTGGGCAGATTCTTAACCACTGCACCACCAGGGAAGCCTTCAACTTATTTAAAAAAGGATATGGTGATTCACTAGTCAGTGGTATAAAAAATTGGCCCACCAATTATATTCAAGGTAGCTTTACGTCTATTTAATAGACAATATAAGTGAATTACTAATAAAATCTTAGAATATTATACCTTAAGTATGCACTGACCAACCCAGCCAGGCAAAATTAATTCTTATGTAATTGAAGCCAGCAGGAGTAAAACATTGGCTGTTAGTCAATTTCTGTGAGAAAGAGGAAGCTGGGCAGTCCCCAACTGCTGTCAGTAAATCCCGTTTCACTATTTTTTCTGTCTTTGCTGAAGCTAAATGAGCAAGAGACAAAAGTCAAATACACACAAACTATGTTTCTCTATGTTATCCTATTCTTTCTCTGAAACTAAGAAATTGGACAGTGAGGCCTGCTGCTCAGTTTATATCTTTACTTCTTAGAGTAAGTGAAAGAAAAAGAAAAGTCCTGAGCTCAGGCCAAAATGCATAAATAAGTGGTATTTTACTAATATTGATATTTACCTAACAATTTGAATTTCCTGTACTGATTAATTATGTTATTAACATTATAGAAATTCATCTATCAAATTCACAGTAGGTTGTGAATTAAAATGAAAATATCTTGGACTTCCCTGCTGGCACAGTGGTTAAAAATCTGCCTGCTATTTGTAGTGAGGTGGATAGACCTAGAGTCTGTCATACAGAGTGAAGTAAGTCAGAAGGAGAAAAATAAATACTGTATGCTAACACATATATATATGGAATTTAAGAAGAAAAAAAAATTGTCATGAAGAACCTAGGGGTAAGACAGGAATAAAGACACAGACCTACTAAAGCATGGACTTGAGGATATGGGGGGGCGGGAAGGGTAAGTTGTGACAAAGTGAGAGAGTGGCATGAACATATATATATACACTACCAAACGTAAAATAAATAGCTAGTGAGAAGCAGCCGCATAGCACAGGGAGATCAGCTAGGTGGTTTGTGACCACCTAGAGGGGTGGGATAGGGAGGGTGGGAGGGAGGGAGATGCAAGAGGGAAGAGATATGGGAACATATATATATGTATAACTGATTCACTTTGTTATAAAGCAGAAACTAACACACCATTTTAAAGCAATTATATTCTAATAAAGATGTTAAAAAATTAAAAATTAATAAATAAATATTTTTAAAAAACAAAAGAATCAGCCTGCCAATACAGGGGACACGGGTTCGAGCCCTGGTCTGGGAAGATCCCACATGCCATGGAGAAACTAAGCCTGTGAACCACAACTACTGAGCCTGCGCTCTAGAGCCCATGTGCCACAACTACTGAAGCCCGCGTGCCTAGAGGCCGTGCTCCGCAACAAGAGAAGCCACTGCCATGAGAAGCCCACCACCGAAACAAAGAGTAGCCCCCGCTCGCCGCAACTAGAGAAAGCCCATGTGCAACAACGAAGACCTAATGCAGCCAAAAATTAATTAATTAATTTAAAAAAATAATAAAATAAAAATAAAATAAAATAAAATGTAAATATCTTGGAATGATTTAAAAGAACTACATGGATGTGGATCAAACGGCAAAGTTAAATGTATTTACCTATCACCTATGTGCAAGTAGATTAGGTCTCCTCAACCTTGGTACTGTTGATACTTTGGGCCAGATCATTTTCTGTGGTGGGCTGTCATGTGCACTGTGGATGTGCAGCAGTGTCCCTGGCCTCCATCCAATAGATGCCTGTAGCATCTCCTACCCCCTCAAAGAGCTCAACTCAAAACATCTCCAGACATTGTCAAAGGTCCCCTGATAGAGAGGAAAAATTGCTTCTGTTTGAAAACCACTGCTCTGGGTATAAGCATTGTCTGAGTCAGCAGAAGCTTGGGTTTGTAATATTTGCAGTTCTGCCAAATTCATATCTGTTTCTCTTTCTTTCACTCCCTCCTTCCTTGCCTCCCTCCCTCCTTCCCTTTCTTCCTTCCTCTCTGTCTTTCTCTTTGTGTCTCTCCCTTTCTTTCTTTCTTCCTTCCTTCTTCCCTCCCTCCTCCTCTCTCTTTCCTCCCTCCCTCCCTTCCTTCCTTCCTTCCTTCCTTCCTTCCTTCCTTCCTTTCTTTCTTTTCTTTCTTCCTTCCTTCCTTTCTTTCTTTCTTTCTTTCTTTCTTTCTTTCTTTCTTTCTTCCTTTTTCTTTCTTCTTTCTCCCTTTCATTTTTTTAAACTGAGATTGATGTTAGGGTCATCTCAATTTAAGGCTTCATTTCATACATGGCTTGTCCTGTGACCAACCTTTACTTCACTCTGTATAATTTTTCTCCAGCCTACTGCTTAAGTAAAAAAATTCACATTCCTCAATTCTACCTTCAGAGGCCTAATTTTTCAAGCATCTCACAACCCCTGGGGCCTGCATAGACTGGGCTTTGCTGAGGACACACAGCCTGGTATGTCTCATGCATGGAACATCCCTAATGCGTTGTGGGGCTCTGACCTCCCAGAGTCCCATGGAGACATTCATCTGCCCTTCTTTGCCATGTCTCCTTGTAATAGGCATCTTGCTTAGGCCAGTTGTTCTGAAAGTTCAGTATGAATCAAAATCACTGGGAGGACTTGTTAAACGCCGGGTTACTGGATCTCAAGCCCAGAGCTCTGACTCAGTAGGTCTTGGGTGGACTTGACAATTTGTGGAACTAACAGGCTCCCAGTGATGCAGACACTGCTGCCCTTTGAGAACCACTGGTGCAATCAGACCCTTTGCAGGTGGGTGGGTGGATTATTTCTCTTGATAGGGAACATGCATATTACTTTTAATAATTGATTCCTTCAATGGTTAACCTTCGAGTACATCTGGAGTTACATCTGAAATGATATAGTTCAACTGATCTCCGTGAAGCTACACTGAGATTTAGACTTAAGGGAAAGTCATTTTTTTGAAGTAGAACAATTACAGATTAGGCATGATATTAGTGATTAGTATAAACACCTTACTCTGAGATCTGGGACTCATGTCCAGGATACTTCTGGCCCTGGAAGCAGGGGTCATCTGCAGTGTCTCCTCTCATGAAGTAAGACCCACCTTGTGTGCCCTGGGATTCTCAGGGGCTTACGACTGCTGGGTTCCAGAAAGGACTTGCCAATCTGGGTGCTGTAACTACAACCAGCCTACTCTTGGTACCTGCAAACTTATACTGTCCATCTAATGTGTAGTTAATGCACACTACAAACCAGGAACTTTGCCTTAACCATTTAAGCAACAAAATGTGGTAGATATTATTATTATCATTATTACTTTTACAATTTTGTTTTGAAGAAAAATCAATTTAGGTTTGAAAGATCAGACTACACACACAACTCTGGTCATTAACTTAACTTCTAGAAGGGGGGCCATTTTGTCTTTAGTTGTTATGTAACTGATAATATCCATTGGAACACTCTTCTGTTTAGAAACTGGTAATCTGGTTACTAAAGATCCAATTAATGTGAGCATATGAGCTATTAGTATACCTGTGCTCACTTTATCTTTCATGAAATCTGTGTAAGATCTGTGAAAAGGAGGTCAGTCACATTCTTGAAGACCATTCTATATTACCCACTTTCCCCTGGATCTTTGTACAAAATATCTAGAGATGAAATAAACTAAAATCATAAGTTTCCCCCTGTTCCCCACACACACAATTTTCAAATGTCTTTTCATATTGAAAGAGAAAAAAAAAGAAAGACAAATAATGTCAGGAGAATGAATGAATCAGTAGTCAGTCCTGTCACACGTGGGGTTCTTTCACACCCCTCCCCCTGCCCCCCACAGAGCACCCAGCAGTGCTGATTTCCTATCCTTTCCCTGTACTGCCCCAAAGAGAACCCCAACTCTGCTCATTCCTCCTTAAGTCACAAGACTAACAATATATATTGTACTTCCGTGACATTTTAAATGATATATTCACCACCATGACAATGGTAGGGGTGGGAGATCAATAATCTTATGTCCCTTCTTACATTTACTTCCTGGTTATAATGTTCCTGACAAAGGAGTGAGATGTGAATATTTCCTTTTGGTTTTTGTGTCAACTCTGTGTGTTGGTGATGTTCTATGAAATATACAAATACTGCCTTGAATAGCCAGGTGAAGGTATCAGACGAAAGAAATGGAGGAAGTTGTTAAGCTCACTCTGGAAGCAAAGCTGCTTAGTAATCTAGACAGATCATTAACAGGAAGGAAGTTAGAGGCTAATCTAAAGCTTTGCACCTGATGCACTGAACAGCGGAAGATAATAAGCCAGATAGAAGAAACACTGTGTGGGTAGCCTCACAGCCTGTCAGGCTGAAAATATCTGAGCCGTATAGAGTCCCATTTCAGCTTACAAGGTCCTTTTATTCTCCCTCTCCTTACTTCTTTCTCTATCAAACATGGATTTTTGTCTTTAAGGAGATTGCAGCCTGGCAAGGCAGCAAGCACAAGCACGCTGAATTTCTACGCAGACCCTCAAAGTATCCGTGGACACTGCCCATTCTTCCACTCCCCCTGCTCCAACCACACTGGAGCCTCAGTTTTCCAAGTGTACCTGGGGGGTCTGAGGTCTCCAAGAACCTTTCCAGAAGTCTGCTAGGGCAAAACTACTTTCAAAACAACACGGTTTTATTTTTTTTCTCATTCTCATTCTCTCACGAGGGGACAGTGACATTTACCAGAGGCTATAATGCATGCTGTTTCAATAGATTGGCTGCAGAAGCAAAGTTGAGAATCAAGTTATCTTTGATTAAGCCAGATTTTCGAATTGTAAAGCAATGCTACTCTTCTCAATATATGTTTTTTACTTTGGCCATAGAGCTAATTTTTATAAACTGTGCTATTTGTGCTCTCCTTTAATGGGTTTATTATTATTATAAAACAAATTATTGCATGCATGCAGTCTGAATTTTTCATTTTAATTTCTAATATGGCAATTTTGATGGACATATCCCTAATTTTTTTTTTTTTTTTTGCGGTATGCGGGCCTCTCACTGTTGTGGCCTCTCCCGTTGCGGAGCACAGGCTCCGGACGCGCAGGCTCAGCAGCCATGGCTCACGGGCACAGCCGCTCCGCGTCATGTGGGATCCTCCTGGACCGGGTCATGAACCCGTGTCCCCTGCATCGGCAGGCGGACTCTCAACCACTGCGCCACCAGGGAAGCCCCATATCCCTAATTCTTAAGAGAGCAAAGGGTTCCTGACACCAAAATGTTTGAGAACACCTAACATAGGACATTTATGTATAGATTTAGTTTCTCATTTTTTTAAATGTGTAGGCCATTTTCCCATTTCTAAAGTAATCATATTAATTTACTGACATCAAGAATCTTGGTAGCTGCTTCTCACAGAGCTAATCTGAAGTATGTGTTACTTCCTGCTCATATCCATGAGACCCTGCTGCTCATTTGGTACTGAATGGTGCTGGCCAGGGACTGTCTCCCCGCTGCTGTTTCTTACACTCAAATTCCTTGCTGGCTTCCTGATTCGATTCCTTGAGATTTGTAGTTACCCGGTGATCCCTTTTAGGAAATCCTCTGCACCTCGGTAACAAGGTTCCTTCCATCCAACTTCCTCTGTACAATCTCAGCAGAGGGCAACAGTGGTCACAGGGAAGGCAGTAAACTCAGAGGACAGTTCATTCACACCTGGGGAACAAAGTACACTGCCTTCCAGAAAATAGGAAGATTCAGAGATGTCTTTAAGGACAAATACAGGAAGAGAGGAGGTGCACCTACCTGTCTCCACCAATTATTCTATTATAGCATCTCCTTGAAATTTCAAACCAACTCTGTGAAGCTAATTTTTTTATCCCTAGTTTAGAGAAAATAAAGAATGAAATTCTGAAAGGTGAAATTACTTGGCTAACTTTCCTCTCCTAGTAAGTTAGAATTTGCATCCAGTTCTGGTTCACTCCCAAATCCACCTTCTTGCATTCTGCAATGCTGTAATTATAATCAGGAATGAAACCAACCAATCAATGGGAAAATGTGTTGCTAATAGTAGCTAAATAAATACTGTTCTGTATTAATATGGAGCATAGAGTGTTTGTTGAATAATTCGTTACAAAGTGATTACCCATGTAAGTAACCACCACAGAGATCAAGAAAGCAGAACTTTGCCAACAGCCCTAAAGCTTTGCATATGCCTGACCCCAATCACAAAGTACTGGCTACTCTGCCTGCCTTTTCCATGATCATATCATTTCTTATATATATATATATATATTTTTGCGTTACACGGGCCTCTCACTGTTGTGGCCTCTCCCGTTGCAGAGTACAGGCTCTGGATGTGCAGGCTCAGTGGCCATGGCTCACGGGCCCAGCTGCTCCGTGGCATGTGGGATCTTCCCAGACCAGGGCATGAACCAGTGTCCCCTGCATCGTCAGGTGGACTCTCAACCACTGCACCACCAGGGAAGCCCATTATTTTTATATTTTTATCATCTACGGAACTACATTAAATGTGTTTATGTCTTATTTCACCCAATGTATGGCATTTGTCACTGACATTGTGCTATTCTAGTGTATGAATAAACTACAGTTTATTCTATTCCAGTGTTGAAGGACATTGAATTGTACACAGTTTCCAGCTATTACAAAGAATATTGCTATGAATATGCATATTCATATATTACTATGCATATATACCGTGTTGTAGAACTGCATGAGTTTGTCTAAGGCAGTGGTTCTCAAACATTTTGGTCTCTGCACCCCATTACAATTTAAATGTTACTGAAGACTTCAGAGAATTTCTGTTTATATAAGTTGTATAATATCAATACTTACAAATTAAAAATATCAATAATTTAAAAATATTTATACATCCATTTGAAATAATAAACTCATTATATGTTGATATAAATAATAAGCCTTTTATTAAAGCTATTATTATATTTTCCAAAAGAACAACAAAATTATTTTATCTAGAGATTTTGCCAATCTCTAATGTTTGGTGTAATAAAGGCAGCTCTATTCTGCTATCTTCTTCTGCACTAAATTTGCTATAATATGTTGTTTGGCTGACTAGGAGAAAACCAGGTTTCACACAGATATGTAGCTGGCAAATGGAGAACCATCTTTTTTGAGCATTTTATTTTATTTTTTCCAGTTTTATTGAAATATAATTGACAGCACTGTATAAGCTTAAGGTATACAACATAATGACTTGATTTATATGCATCATGAAAGACTATCACAATAACTTTAATGAACATCCATTATCTCATATTATACAAAATTAAATTGAAAAATATATATATTTTCCTTGTGATGAGAGCTCTTAGGATTTACTCTCTTAACAGCTCTTATATTTAACATACATCAGGTTTAACCATATTTACCATGTTGTACATCACATTCCTACTATTTATTTATCTTATAACTGGAATTTTATACAGTTTGACAGCTTTCATCCAATCCCCTTCCCCCCCACACCCACCACTGGTAGCCACAAATCTGATCTTTTTTTCTATGGGTTTGTTTTCGAAGTATAACTGACCTACAACACTAGGTAAGTTCCTTTATAGAACTAGTGATTTGCTATTATTTATACCTTTAAAAATGATTACCACAATAAGTCCAGTTACCATCTGTCACCAAAGATATTATAAAATCATTTACTATATTTCCCACACTGTACATTTCATACTCCGACTCAATTTATTTTGCAACTGGAAGTTTTTAACTCTTAATCTCCCTCATCTGTTTCCCTCCTTCTCCACCATACAATCCAGCAATTTATCTGAAGAAAAAAAAAAAACACTAATTAGAAAATATATATGCACCCCTATGTTACTTGAAGCATTATGTACATTAGCCAAGATGTGGAAGCAACCTAAGGGACCAACAATTAATGAATGAATAAAGAAGATGTAGAATATATACACAATGGGATATCACTCAACCATAAAGTGAATAAAATCTGGCCATTATGCAACAACATGGATGGACCTAGAGGGTATTATACTCAGCAAAGTAAGTCAGACAGAGAAAGACAAATACTGTGTAAGTTCACGTATATGTGGAATCTAAAAAAAAATACAAATGTACAAACATAATTAAAAAGAAAGAGAGTCACAGATTCAGAGAACAAATGGAGAAGTATCTCAATATCTTTTTAATAAAATTATGGGTATACTTTGATATTACACTATACTAGGCAAGTAGTTATTTCTCAAAATTTAATTGCAATATGGGATTAGTGAACATTTCAGTCTCTGTTACACTAAAATCTATTGATCTGTCTTGAACTTTGAATGACCTTTAACTCATTCATGATTTTGTAAATGCATAAGTTGGTCATTTGGAAAAATGCTGACTCATCAAGTAATTCAGCTCTTCTAAGTGTTGATGTCTTTTATTGAAAGATATTTTTAAAAGATCAAGTTAATATCTCTACTGATCTCATAAGAAAAGTCTTT
>NW_006790317.1:58356-128391 GCF_000442215.2 Lipotes vexillifer | reverse complement strand
TGTAGGGAAGCTATCGAGTTCATGATGGTGGATATACAATTTTAAAAAGTTTAATTATCATTTGAAAACTCACATTTTATCATGGCAACAAATACTATCAAATGCTTTTCTTGAATGACAGGCTCACTGTGTTCAGTTGTATGTAAATATCTGCTAGGGCATTAGTTTGCCTGTAGGTCATTCCTTCAAGTAAAAACAATATTCCATAAAAGAGTGGTTAGTTCAGCTTACAACACAAACAATTGCATCTTGAGGAACATAAGACATTAAAGACATAAAATCAATGGTTAAGATTTAATGAAATTAATTATTTTTGCTTCTTCATGTTGGAAATTCTAACAGAAACTGGCTTTTTTTTTTCCAACTACAAGTGTGGTGGAGAACAGCACAACTAGTAGTACAGATTGGTGACAATGCCTTCATTTTTCTTAGATGTCAGCAGTGTTACTCACATTGCTTTTGCACCATGAGTTCAAATGTTAGCACAGTGAAAAAACAGAGTAAAACATCTTTGTGCTACTGTGCAAACAGCTTTGAAATCATAGATCCCACATAAGAAAGGTCTTGGGGACTCTCACGGGTGCCAAGACCACACCTTGAGAAGTGCAGCTTTAGGACATGCATTGTAATTGTCCCTAATGTTTTACAGGGAATGTATAATTTCTAATTCACAAAATTGTGCCAAGCTGTTCTTTGCAAAGTGATTATATACCAATTTATGTTAACTTTTATATCTACATGACTGATCATGTTGTAACAGAATAAACTCCTACTAGATGATTTTGTTGGTTTGAAAAATATCCATTTATATTTTTTGTTAGATGTTGTCAAACTATGTTGCAAAACGATACTTCCCAATATAAAGTTTTAATCAAAGGTCTATGAATGACTGATTCTCAAAGTTCTTTCCAAGGTTATATATAATTAATACATTTTTAAAAAATTGACTGATTAAATAAATACAAAAAGACCTTAATTTGCCATTGTTTTAACTCGAATTGCCTTGATAAATGGAGAGATGAACTAATTCATCTTATTTTCTCCATTTGCATTTTTCCTCTGTATTGAATGGCCACACCCCTTGTCCATTTATTTCCTTGGGTTGATTATTTTTTCCTCACTAATCTGTAAGGCCCTTTAAGATACTGTGGATATTAATTCAATCCATATTTTTTCTACTGCAAACATTTCCTCCTATTCCTTTAAATTTGTTCCTAATTTCTTACATCTAACATAATTTAGAGTTCCCAATAATTCTGCTATTTCTCCTCAACTTTAGCCTGGTCCTCAGAAAACTCTATGAATCCATAGATTTGAAAAAAATACCTCATACTTTCATCTAACACTTTTGTAATTTTTTCTCCTCTTTATATTTAGCCTACATAGTATTTACTTTTAAGTATAGTGTGAAATACCTTTAAAGGATAGACTGTCAAACATTTTGTTGTGAAACATCTTTTTATGCATTTTCCACATAATGTTCTGTAGAATTACATTTTATCTTAATAGAAAAGGGAGGGGAGGGGAGTCTTAAAAGTGTAAAACTGCTGAAAATGACTTAGTCAATTGGAAATGCTAAGTTTAAATTTTCTTCTACCAAGGGGGGGCGGGAAGGAAAACATGGAATAATATGAGTTCAGATGGCAAAGAATGAAAATTTAAAAAATTCACCAATAAAGCCTGTTTACTTTTAGTAGAGAGTGGGATTTAGAAATTAAGATTAAGAAGTAGAGGTGTTAGGCATGTGGAATGTTATGATATCTTTGTTGGCTTTTTTGGTGACCCATGTGTGAAAATACATTTAAAAAAATTATAAATTGATAATAATGTGTGAATTCAAATATACTATTATCATGTTTTTCAGAACCTTTTGATTTTATATTTTCTAGCTTTTCTCCTACAGTGAGACCTTGACTTCTAACAAAGCTGATGCATTTACTTGTGTGTTTTATCTTTCAAAGTACATTGTTATAATACTAATATAACTCTCACCAGTAGACCTTTGGGATGAAGTGCCATATTAATTTGCGGGTCTTATTCTTGGAACATGCCTGTTAAAGATGGGCACTGTGTTTACTTCCTTGGAATCATTCTTTTCTCTGGGTAGGTATGTTGATTATTTGATTTACTGTTAAGCTCACTCATTTGTGTTTTATTTTAGGATTTGCTGTTGTATACTTTTGAATATATCATACATTTACAAGTTTCAGAAGCCAAAATTCTAATTGTCATCCCTGGAGTAGTTTTGCTTTTATACTTGTCATTTCAATTCCGTCCTCCCCTAGTATGTAATTGTTTCAGTTAGCTTGTATGAAATCTTCATTATTTTTAGCAAAAAATAAACATATAATTCTGAGCCTTCTTATTTCCCATGGTTTCTTATATAAATGTAAAATACTATCTTCCCTTCTTCCATCTGCATTTTCTTTAAACTGCTTAGTGAAATATCCTGAATGGAAATAGTTCTCGTATTTCTGAAGGCTGTGAAGTACTCCATTGTATGAATGCCCGTGCTTTATTGGGGAGTTCTTAATGGAGGGTCTTTCAGGCTGTTTCCAAACATTAGTTATTACAAATAGATTCTTCATCGCACTGGGATGGTACCCTAAGCTAAGCCTATTTTTTCACTCATTTTTGATGCATCAGTGGCAGTTTTCTGTGTGCTCTGCCTCCCTACAGAAGAAGACTCTTTTCTTCTCTACAGTAAGAGTCTGTCCTGATGGCCAAAATCTTAGTTTCACTCATCTCTAGTATAGTTTGGCTTATTTATCATAACTATGTAGCTTTTTATTTTTATTTTTATTTTATATTGGAGCATAGTTGATGAACAATGTTGTGTTAGTTTCAGGTGTACAGAAAAGTGATTAACTTATACATATACATGTATCTATTCTATTTCAAATTATTTTCCCATTTAGGTTATTAAAGAATATTGGGCAGAGTTCCCTAAGTAGCCTTTTGAATCAAAAATAGACAACAGATATTACTATATCTTCTTGTGTAGAAACTTTTGGTTTAAATTCATTGTGAACTCACAAATCTATATCCCTTTACTAAAATCATTTAATCCTACATGTAGAGAATACCTTTATTAAAATTTACATAGATCAGTCTATCTCAGTTATTGCTATAACCTGCTCAGATTACTTTTATACACATTCATTGACCATTTACTCTTGAAAACATGTTAAGTCTCATTCATTAGAAATGGCCTTGCATTGGGCTAAGATATGCACGTTGACCTATCTAACCATAACAATTCTATGAAAATGGAAATGTCTTCCTGATTATGAAAATTGTGCTCCAGTCGCTAGCCTGCAATTTACACTGCAAATTCATTTAAAAATATTTTGTGTAACTAGTATATATCTCAAAATTATGTCATATTTTAAGATATTTTGTAGAGCTTTTCCAGGCATTTGGAAATGTTAAGAATTATCTGAAGAGGTTAGAAGGTAGAGTGTGAGAACTCTAGCTGTGAATGGAAATTTCATTGTGTAGGTGTATTTTGTTCAGTTTAGCTTTTATATATTAACAATTATGTGTGTTGCAAAAATAAAGTACTTTTTCTTTTTTAAAAAAAATACCTTTATTGGAGTATAATTGCTTCACAATCGTGTGTTAGTTTTTGCTTTATAATAAAGTGAATCAGCTATACATATACATATACCCCATATCTCCTCCCTCTTGAGTCTCCCTCCCATTCTCCCTATCCCACCCCTCTAGACACTCACAAAGCACAAAGCTGATCTCCCTGTGCTATACAGCTGTTTCCCACTAGTTATCTATTTTACATTTGTTAGTGTATATATGTACTTGCTGCTCTCTCACTTCCTTGCAACTTACCTTCCACCTCCCTGTGTCCTCAATTCCATTCTCTATGTTTGCGTCTTTATATCTGTCCTGCCCCTAGGTTCTTCAGAACCATTTTTCTATGTTTTTTTAGATTCCATATATATGACTTAGCGTACGGTATTTGTTTTTCTCTCTCTGAATTATTTCAATCTGTATGACAGTCTCTAGGTCCATCCACCTCACTACAAATAATTCAATTTCATTTCTTTTTACAGCTGAGTAATAACCCATTGTATATATGTGCCACACCTTCTTTATCCATTCAACTGTCAATGGACACTTAGGTTGCGACCATGTCCTGGCTAACATAAATAGAGCTGCAATGAACATTGTGGTACATGACTCTTTTTGAATTATGGTTTTCTCAGGGTATACCCTGGTAGTGGGATTGCTGGGTCGTATGGTAGTTTTATTTTTAGCTTTATAAGGAACCTCCATAATGTTCTCCATAGTGGCTGTATCAATCTACATTCCCACGAACAGTGCAAGAGGGTTCCCTTCTCTCCACACACTCTCCAGCATTTTTTGTTTGTAGATTTTTTGATGATGGGCATTCTGACCTGTGTGAGATGATACTTCATTGTGCTTTTAATTTGCATTTCTCTAATGATTAATGATGTTGAGCATCCTTTCATGTGTTTCTTGGAAATCTGTATATATTCTTTGGTGAAATGTCTATTTAGGTCTTCTGCCCAATTTTGGACTGGGTTGTTTGGTTTTTGATATTGAGCTGCTTGTAAATTTGGGAGATTAATCTATTGTCATTTGCTTCATTTGTAAAAATTTTCTCCCATTCTGAGGGTTGTCTTTTCATCTTGTTTATGTTTTCTTTGCTGTGCATAAGTTTTTAAGTTTCACTAGGGCCCATTTCTTTATTTTTGTTTTTATTTCCATTTCTCTAGGAGGTGGGTCAAAAAGGATCTTGCTGTGATTTATGTCATAGAGTGTTCGGTTTATGTTTTCCTCTAAGAGTTTTATAGTGTCCGGCCTTACATTTAGGTCTTTAATCCATTTTGAGTTTATTTTTGTGTATGGTGCTACAGTGTTCTAATTTCATCTTTTACAGGTAGCTGTCCAGTTTTCCCAGCACCACTTATTGAAGAGGCTGTCTTTTCTCAATTGTATATCCTTGCTTCCTTTATCAAAAATAAGGTGACCATATGTGTGGGGGGTTATATCTGGGCTTTCCATCCTGTTCCATTGATCTATATTTCTGTTTTTGTGCCAGTACCATAATGTCTTGATTACTGTAGCTTTGTAGTATAGTCTGAAGTCTGGGAACCTGATTCCTCCAGCTCCCTTTTTCTTTCTCAAGTTTGCTTTTTCTATCTGGGTTTTTTTGTGTTTCCATATAAATTGTTAATATTTTTGTTCTAGTTCTGTGAAAAATGCCATTGGTAGTTTGATAGGGATTGCATTAAATCTATAGATTGCTTTCGGTAGTATAGTCATTTTCAAAATATTGATTCTTCTAACCCAAGAACATGGTATATCTCTCCATCTGTTTGTATCATCTTTAATTTCATTCACCATTGTCTTATAGTTTTCTGCATACACGTCTTTTCTCTCCCTAGGTAGGTTTATCTTAGGCATTTTATTCTTTTTGTTGCAATAGCAGAATGCAAGAGACTTCTATGAATTAATTTTATATCCTGCTACTTTACCAGATTCATTGATTAGCTCCCATAGTTTTCTGGTAGCATCTTTAGGATTCCCTAGGTATACTATCATGTCATTTTCAAACAGTGACAGCTTTACTTCTTCTTTTCCTATTTGGATTCCTTTTGTTTCTTTTTCTTATTTGATTGCTGTGGCTAAGACTTCCAAAACTATGTTGAAAAATAGTGGTCAGAGTGGACAACCTTGTCTTGCTACTGATCTTAGAGGAAACGGTTGTAGGTTTTCACCATTGAGAATGATGTTGGCTGTGGGTTTGCCATATATGGTCTTTCTTATGTTGAGGTAAGTTCCCTCTATGCCTACACTCTGGAGGGTTTTTACCATAAATCGGTGTTGAATTTTCTTGAAAGCTTTTTCTGCATCTATTGAGATGGTGATATGTTTTTTCTCCTTCAATTTGTTAATATGCTTGATCACATTGATTGATTTGCATATATGGAAGAATCCTTGCATCCTGGGAAGAACCCCAATTGATCATGGTGTATGATCCTTTGAATGTACTGCTGGATTCTGATTGATAGTAATTTTTTGAGGATTGTTCATCCATAATATTGGCCTGTAGTTTTCTTTCCTTCTGACATATTTCTTTGATTTCTTCAGTGATCTCTCTGTTATTTGCTAATGTAAATAATATTTGTATTTTTTACCGATTATTTTCCTGTAATTCATATCTAGTCTCATAGCATTGTGATTGGAAAATATACTTGATATGAATTCAATTTTCTTAAATTTACCAAGGCTTGATTTGTGACCCAATGTATGATCTATCCTGGAGAATGTTCCATGAGCACTAGAGAAGAAAGTGTATTCTGTTGTTTTTGGATATAATGTCCTATAAATATCAATTAAGTCCACCTTGTTTAATGTACCATTTAAAGCTTGTGTTTCCATATTTATTTTCATTTTGGATGATCTGTCCATTTGTGAAAAAGTGTGGTGTTAAAGTCTCCTAGTATGATTGTGTTACTGTTGATTTCCCCTTTTATGGCTTTTAGCATTTTCCTTATGTATTGATGTTCTCCTATATTGGGTGCATAAATATTTACAATTGTTATATCTTCTACTTGGATTGATTCCCTGATCATTATGTAATATCCTTCTTTGTCTCTTCTAATAGTCTTTATTTTAAAGTCTATTTTGTCTGATATGAAAATTGCTATTCCAGCTTTCTTTTGGTTTCCATGCCTGGAATATCTTTTACCATCCCCTCACTTTCAGTCTGTATGTGCCCCTAGGTCTGATGTGGGTCTCTTGTACACAGCATATGTAGGGGTGTTTTTTTTTGTTTCCATTCAGCCAGTCTATGTGTTCTGGTTGGAGCATTTAATCCATTTACATTTAAGGTCATTATCAATATGTGTGTTCCTATTACCATTTTCTTAACTGTTTTAGGTTTGTTATTGTAGGTGTTTTCCTTCTCTTGTGCTTCCTGCCTAGAGAAGTTGCTTTAGCATTTGTAAGCTGGTTTGGTGGTGTTGAATTCTGTTAGCTTTTGCTTGTCTGTAAAGGTTGTAATTTCTCTGTATAATCTGAATGAGATCCTTGCTGGGTAGAGTAACCTTGGTTGTAGGTTTTTCCCTTTCATCACTTTAAATATGTCCGGCCTCTCCCTTCTGGCTTGCAGAGTTACTGCTGCAAGATCAGCTATTAACCTTATGGGGATTTCCTTGTATGTTATTTGTTGCTTTTCCCTTGCTGCTTTTAATATTTTTCTTTGTATTTAATTTTTGCTAGTTTGATTAATATGTGTCTTGACATGTTTCTCCTTGATATTATCCTGTATGGGACTCTTGGCCCTTGCTGGACTTGATTGACTATTTCCTTTCCAATATTAGGGAATGTTTTACCTATAAACTATTTTCTCAGTCCCTTTCATTTCCTCTTCTTCTTCTTGGACCCCTATAATTCGATTGTTGGTACCTTTAATGTTGTCCCAGCAGTCTCTGAGTCTGTCCTCAATTCTTTTCATTCTTTTTATTTTCTTTATTCTGCTCTGTGGTATTATTTACACTATTTTATCTTCCAATTCAGTTACCTGCTCTTCTGCCTCAGCTATTCTGCTATTGAATCCTTCTAGAGAATTTTTTTATTTCATTTATTGTGTTGTTCATCATTGTTTATTTGCTCTGTAGTTCTTCTAGTTCCTTGTTAAACATTTCTTTTATTTTCTCCATTCTATTTCTAAGATTTTGGATCATCTTTACTATCACCACTCTGAATTCTTTTTCAGGTAGACTGCCTATTTCTTCTTCATTTGTTTGGTCTGGTGGGGTTTTACCTTCCTCCTTCATCTGCTGTGCATTTCTCTGTCTTCTCATTTTGCTTAACTTACTGTGTTTGGGGTCCCCTTTTCACAGGCTGCATGTTCATAGTTCTTGTTGTTTTTGCTGTCTGCCCCCAGTGGTTAAGGTTGGTTCAGTGGGTTGTGTAGGCTTCCTGGTGGAGGGGGCTGCTTCTTGTGTTCTGGTGGCTGAGACTGGATCTTGTCTTTCTGGTGGGCAGCATGGTGTCTGGTGGTGTGTTTTGGGGTGTCTGTGATCTTATTATTATTTTTGGCAGCCTCTCTGCTACTGAGTGGGTTTGTGTTCCTGTCTTGCTAGTTGTTTGTCATAGGGTGTCCAACATTGTAACTTGCTGTTCTTTGAGTGGAGCTGGGTTTTACCATTGAGATGGAGATCTCTGAGAGATCTTTCACTGTTTAATATTACGTGGAGCTGGGAGGTGTCTTGTAGACCAATGTCCTGAACTCCGCTCTCCCACCTTAGAAACACAGGCCTGACACCTTGCTGGAGCTCAAGGACCCTGTCAGCCCCACAGGTGCTAAGTAGTACCCCTGCAAGTTGAAGGCCCAGGAAAGACAGTGGTGTAGTTCCAGTCCAAGACCCAAGTCTTAAGGCCAGGAGAAACTGGTCATAAGGGAGTGTCCAGTGTAAAGAACAGTACTCTTTCTCTTCACCCACAAACTAGATAAGTTTGGGAAAATTTTTTTTAAAGGGCTACAAGTTGCTTTCTCAGAGTCCATTTTTACAAGTTCTTCTAAGTGTTGCCCAAAATGATATTCCAAGAAACACTATTTTTCCAGAACTGAATAAACATACCTTTACAGAAGAGCCCAGTTCATTGTCAAAAATTTTGTAAATGCTGCTACTCAGAGGTTGATAATGCCCTAATAACTCTTAGAAATCCTTTAGTAAAGGCCTCTGTATAACTTTATTTGACACACTTCAGTTAAAACTATAAGTTCTAAGTGCTTTCTTTCAAAGCAAAACTACTTAGATAGATTTATTTGTATGAAAAATAGACACTGAGTTGTTATGTATACATTCTCTTGCTGTCTTCATCTCAAAATACAGATTTTTATTTATGTCAGTGTGAAACTTCATCCAAGGACTAATACGAAAGCAATAATAAACATAAAAATAGAAAATAGAACAACTCCTAAATATATGACCCTAAAAATAGTTCAAAATATTTATTGAAATTTTAACGATTATATGTTTAAAATTAATCTAGGGATTTTCAGTATCAAGGAAGTTGTCTTTCCTCTATTATACACACCAAAAAGCCACTTTGTTTAATGATCATGAGGTCGAGTTTCATTTTCTTTGCTATTGCTAATTATGCTTTTCCAAGGGCTGTATATATTTCTTCTAGCTTCTGTGAAATTACATATTGCATAAGAGTTGAAGGGATTCTTTCTCTTGGCTTCTAGAAATCAGATATTCCTCTTCTGCATGCAAGAGAAAAGATATTGAAATATTCAAAGATTCTGCATGCTTCAAAGCTTTGTAGAGTTGAGGTATTTCATGCTGGTATTTGGGAATTACCATATCAAAAATATTGAAAATCAAACTGTAGAGTTATTTTCTTTTCTTTCTGCCTGAGGGTAAAGAAGGAATTTTAAAGTGAAAGCTTAAATATTGTGATTTTTATTCATTATTATTAATAAATCCCATTATGGCACAACTTTATCCAGAATTTCAAAAACATAAATGAGTAAAAGAATGGGTATGATTTTGTAGTTAGAACTCAGTTATATGGCAATGTACCTTTCTTTTTTCTTTATAAATAGGCTGATTGTTATGAGCTTCTATTTTTCCATGAGCCAAAACTGTGCTTGGCCTTTTCTAAGAAAATTCAGTCAAACTTGGAGATTTCTCTGCTCTTTCATTTGCCTGAGGATATCCGCCTGAATCTTTCATCTCTCCAGGTGTCACCTCACCACTTGTAGGAAAGATCTCATCCACTCCCTGTCTGAGAGGTCTGGATCCTCTGCTACCTTACTCCTCCCTATAGAAGTTGACATATGTGGTCCTTACCTGTATCAACAGTATCTCCTCAGAGACAATTGAATCATTGGGATAATCCAAAATATCCCTCCCTATCCAATATACCCTTGTCAAGTCCAAGAGACCATGTAAACAGTTTTGTCTCAGCTAATCCCGGAGTTAAAAGCCACAGGAAGGACACTGCCAATACCTTCTGTGTTAACTCTTGACCACAGGTGAGGGAGCTATCTCTAGCCCTCACAGAACTAGACCCTCACATCACCATTCCCACAATGTGTCTATAGTGCTCCCCTTGCAAGGGACCTCTCCTCTTGGATTTCCATCTGCTGGGCCACTCCAGTAACTAAGACCTTCTCACAATTTCTTTAAATCCAAAGAAAGAGAGTTCTGCCGTACCTTTCCCCAGGACCCATCACTGTCATGACAAATGCCTGGAGATCTCACTCTGTACCTTGATCTTCTTCTACAGGTTCTCCCTGGTTCATTCCCTAGCAGACACACTCAATCTAGGAAATCTGAAAAAAAAAAAAATTAAAATTTCCTTTTATTGTATGGTATCACAACTAGTTCTTACATTATTTTATTTTACTGTTGTACCCACAGATTTAAGCTTCAAACGTTAAAATTTAATACCTTTGTTTTCTAGTCACCCTCTTATATTTCCTATCCTGAGATAAATAATGGCCCAAGGGTCCATAACCCAAGTTGACAACAAGGTGAAACAGTGCAGATAGAAGGAAAAAAAAGTATTCTTACTAATTATGCAAAAAATATAGTATAATCATTGCAGCCATAGAAATTGATAGTAAGAAATTCTGTGTGTTATTCTTGACTCTTCTGTTTTCTAATAGTAAGCCTTTGGTGTTTTACATGTCTTCAGCTTTAGATTTATCATGTATAAAATAATTATATTAACTAATGATCATTTCTATAACTGTTACCTCTTCTTTATGTCATATAATCTTGTAAGAACCCCAGTGAGATGGGTACAATTGCCCTCATTTTGTAGGATTTATGAAATAATTCACATAAAGTGCTTTGTTGGCACATAATAGAAGGCATAAATGTTAACTATTCACAAGACAGTGAAAATAAAACTTGACTAGAGTTCAACCTAACTCTTAAAGCACATTTATGTGAAAAATGTTTATTTGCCTTGATAAATTCTAAAGAAATAGTATCTATTAAATTTATTTCCTGGGTCTAACTCTATCTATAAATGAGTTATAAGTTAGTTTTTCTTTTTTATCTTTTATTCCTTCTTTTAGATGCTTGTGATTAAGGATTCATTAGTATTAATGCATAGAATAAAAGGAAAATTTAATTAAAAGTAACTAATTATTGGACTTCTACAATTTATTTTGGGAAATTTATTTTTCCTAAGCTTTCCTAGTGAAGAACAAACTTATTTCTATATTTTCAAAAAAATCTCCCTAAGCTTGAAACCATCGAAGTCTCTTTGGTAATCATAATATCATTCCTCTACCATTTCTGTGGAGACCAATGCAAACACTGTTTTTTTGGCCCACCTAGGGTATTATAAATCCAGAAGCAGTAATTTTCTAGGAACTGAACAATTAACAGTGCTGTTGTCAAGGCATAGAAGGATAGGGTAGGGTGTTGGAGTAGAGGTCAGCTAAGGGAGCTTCTAACTAAAATGCATCCAAAGTGCTTCTAGTGCTGGAAGGGATGTAAAAGGTCTGTAGTCATGCACAAAATCAACACCATGGGTCAGCAAACCAGAATATTCAATGGAATGCAAAGGGAGCTGGATGAAGTCACACCACCATGTGTGCTCAGGCAGAGGAAATCTTCCAGGCTTCCTTCAGGACTTCCTGATTCCTGACAAAACCAGAACACAATGTAGAAGAGAATCAGTAAATCTAGGGTATGAGGTGGGAGAAACCTCATGGGGTTATTTTTTATATTTTTTGTGATGTAACCAGCTCTGGTCTGCACATTTATTCCACTTTTTGCATTTTGTGAGTGAGTGGCCTTGAGGAAAATAAAGGATCTACAAGAAAGTGAAAGCTTCTGACATTTCATATCTCCCACAACTCTCCCCCCCGACATACACTTTCTTTCTCTTGGTGACACATCACAAACCTCAAAGAGGAGCCCTTTTTGCCAGCTCCCTTCTATCTATGGCTGGAAAACAATCGTTTCTTATTATCCAATCATGACAATGTTGTGTAGTTTGCATGGAAAAAAATGAATTAGGCTGAGCTCCTCGTGCAGGTGCCTTGTAACGATTTCATTACAGTCCATACAAAACCTCCAGCTAGTAATATTTCCAATATGAGTTACCAGTGCAGAGTAAGGGGTCTTCAAAACTGACAGCACTAAATGAAAAATATCAGTGCATTATCCCGGTGTCAAAGTTTGACTGAACTGAAGATGTACTACAGTTTTATTTCCTTCTTCTCCTCCTCTTTTCTCTTATATGGCTTCACACACTAGCATAGAATAATCTTAATGTCATTGATGCAACTATCATAAAAGACAGGTTAGTACCTAGTGATGATTCTAAATGTTCCAGTGTATACATTATATGTCTATAGAAAATAATATTTTATTTGTTCAGATTTAATTGGAATAAAATTTTTGGGAGAATGTTATCTGCTTGTCAGTTGCTTAAGTTTAACACCAAATAAAAACACCAATGCTCTTATTTGTCAGTGGAGCCAGTAGACAGAGAACAGCACAAGTGTGTCTGAAGTCAGCTTCTAGTGAAGCAAGTTAGATTTGATGAAGAGTATGGTTGTGTCAACATCATCAGAAAGGCTGATGTTTAATTGACAGCTCTGGCTGTGAAAGTTCTGATTATATAAACAAGATGGTAGAGGCAGATGTTGGAAGATAAACATTATTTAGAATATACCTCATTTCACTATTCTCACACTCTGCATTGAAAAATAAGACAAAAGTTGGTAAGAAAACAATTATGAGAAAGAATCAAGAAGGTGGTTTTAGAGTCATCATTAAGTAGCAATAGTCCAGCCGTAAGCCCAAGATTTTAAAATAGAAAATTGGTTATTTCAAGATGGTAGTAAAGTCAAAAATTAGAGTAATAAGTTCTGGGCTCTTAGAAAGATGACCAAGCCAATTAACTCATAGATGGAAACAATGAAGAAACCATTTACAGAGTTTCTATTTGACGCAGGAATTTGGTCACAGATAAAAAAACAGACTACTTTAAATCTGAAATGCTTGGGCATTTAATTTATACTCCTATCATCCAAAATCCCCATCTACCCATAAAGTTAGGACATGACACAGGGATGGTTTAGGGGCATGACTCACAGATAAGCCAAAGTGACCTTGGCTGCCAAGAAAAAAGAATCAAGCAGACAACTGGCAAGACATGATGGCTATGAGTTAAAACTACTGTCTTATTGTTGTAAATGAATAAAGGGTAAGTTTGATGATTTTGGAAACATCGATTTTAGTTTTATATATGAAAAATAAGTTACAGAGTAACATAACTCATTGAAAAGGAGTTTTAGTTAAGATAAATGAAATTATGGCTTTTAGAGTTATTCTTTAAGAAACTAATATTAACTAAGCCTACACCTTATTATGTTCAAATTCCAAATTAAAAAATAAACTTACTTAGACTTCCTTGCAATCAAATGTGTAAAAAATGCACATGACCTCTAAAGGGAATATGCTACATCATAGATGCAAATTTAGATATATTAAATATGTCAAGAATGTGAGGTAAATTGAATTACATAGTATGTGTTCATGGAAGAAGCTTTTATATCATAATTAATTGTATTTTATAATCTCTCTCTAGTAAAAAACCAACACATTAGTGTATCTAAGCAAGTCTTTGTTTCACTGAGTTTTCTGGTTTACAGAGGATTTTCTGGAGTACTAATGAACGTTTATTGAGCTGTAAATATCTCTTTTACATCAAATAGTTAATTTGTCACATAGTGTTCAACCAGCCAACAGTTGAAATATTTTGAAGTTAATGCCTATTACCACAATAAAATTGTTACATTAGGATCGAGAATACAAAATAGACATGTTCTCAGATTATTCTTAATTTATGTTGTAATGCATATTGTCTAAAGTGGAATATGAAACTTACTTTTACTTTCATTACTGAGGATATCTAAAACATAGAATAACAGGTCAACACTTTTAAGTCAACCAGCTGATGTTCTCATCCAGCATTTTCAGTTCTATACTGTGATCAGTATATTTAGAAAATGAAGAGAACAAAGCACATGTATTTCAGTGTATCACTTGGTATGTTGTCATCAGATTTTAGGGAACTCAGGGTGTCTCAGAAATGTGGCTTAGCAAAAAGCCTTTAAATACAGTCTAGGTGAATGTTTATAGCAGACATTATATTAGTTCATCAGGCAGGATGCAAGAGAGATCACATCACCAAAGCTCATTTTCTCATTTTTTATTAATATCTGGGCTGAAGAATAAGAAGCATATTAATAAAACATTTCAGTTCTTTACAAATTGGTAAGAGACATGATATCACGCAGCCCTGGGTTACGGAGAACTCATGCTCACCACGGACCTGAGGGGCAAAATTAAGTGGCGAGAAGTCCAACTGTTTCTTCAGGAAACGCTCTCTATCACTTTTAGCCACACAACTTTGAAAAGGTTCATGACTTTCAACTTTCATAAGCCTGATGAATCTCAGACTCTCAAGCCCTGTCAATTTGCTCTTTGCTCCTGTATCTTCCCACAGGAGCATTTGATTTTCTCTGTTGCTGTTTATTCTTTTGATATCTTTGACCTGAGCAGGTTAAGCAAAGGTTCTGAAGTGAACACTTCCCTTGAGGAGAAAGTCATAATCCATTAGTGTGACTGCATAAAACCATGCTAAGCCCAGACATTATTCCTTAGAGCAAAATATCTCAATGATATTTGTCTGTTGCATTTTTTTTTAATAAACAAAATTTAACTTCTCTATATATATAAGTACCAAAAATGGTAGGTTCCATAAAGCTTAACACTCCCAAAACAGTTTTTATTCTTGTTTTTGAAAATCCATTTTTCCCATTTCTCTACTAGTTGAAGTTATTTCCCTAAAAGTTTCTCTCTCATTTTATCCCTCTACTGGGTAGAAGTCCACCAAAAACGGAATCCTGAATCCAAATTAGAATCTACTATAATAGAATAATTAGAATCTACTATAATAACTCCCCTTGTTAGCTTTTCAATTATAGTAGGGGTTTTGGAATTTGAAAATAAAGGAAGGGATTTCAAAAAGATTATATGTGGTAACTATTTAATAAGTACCAGTACTGTGCATGGTTGGTGCTAGAAAAAAAAAAAAGAAAATCACTTAAATTCAGGCACAAACTTTGATACTCAATTTTGGGGGAAATATTTCCATTTATCTAAATGTATTACCTGAAGTTATTCACTTCAAACTGTTTATTCAAATCCTCTTTATTCTTTTCTTTAACCTATTTTTAAGACCAAGTGAGCAGTTGTAATGAAGAGACCTTCAATTTTTCCTCAACTTGATTTTTAATGTTATTTCAGTGCAAACAATTTCTGAGTGGCAGTCATCTGACTTTTTTTTTTTTTACTTTAGCATTAACAATATCTATGACCTTGAACAAGACAAATATTTCTTACTCTCTGACTTATGTCTCACATTTAAGCCACTAACAATAAGATATTGGATTTAGCAGTGACCACTGCATTCGCACCAGATCAGATAATCCCTTTTGAACAATATGAACAATAATCTGTTAATTTTATTACAACAGATTCCTAACATCATAGTATTATGGAATATGTAATGTGTGTAATACTATACAAAGTTTTATTCAATAATTTGTCTAGAAAGTTGAATACAAACATAGAAAATCAAAAAGTCATTACACTACTTTCCATGAAAACCCAAAGTAAATTGTAGATAATGTACAGGATTTGACCTATAAAGAAAATAAATTTTGTTATTAAATATTTTCTCTAATACTTATATAGCCTGTCTAATGTTATGAAAGGAAGAGAACACTAAGACTGAGATTTATAGATCTTAAAAAATATTTTAAATGTTATTTTTCAAAACTATATGCAAATTTAAAATGCAACAGATCTAAATTTGTGGATATTGAAAAACTAATACTAAAACTGATAGGTAAATAAAAATAACCAAGAATGGTTAACTAAATGTTGGAGAAGAAATCTGAAGGAATTATACACCTTTTATCAATACTTATTTGAAATTGCAAATAATTAATTACCAATTAAATAATTGGTAAAGAATAGAAAAATAGACAAATGGAATAAAATAGAAATTTTAGAAATAGTGTTACAAATATACAATCACCTAATTTACCAAACAACAACTGCAAAAACAGAGTAGGTATCACTTATCCTCCTAAATTGAAAATAAATACCAGAAAAATAATTGGGTTTTATCTTGAAGCAAAGGGGCAGATTTTTGGTTCACAAGGTTTGCAAACCAGGGTGAATTTTGGCTGTAACAGAAAGTCCGTTCTGAGGGAGGGGTGAAGGGTGTAAGAAATTTTTAAAAGTAAAAGCCACAGAAACCTCAGCTCGGAGATTTGTAGGGGGACTGGATGGCCCTTGCAGACTGGCCACAAGTCATTGCAGCATGATTGCAGTATTCTGTGATTGGTTGTCATAGGAAATTTTCCAGGTAGGACTGTAAGGGAGTAGGACCCTATGGGGCCTTCCCCAGACAGACCCCCAACCCCAACTCATATCCTCCACCTGCCTATTCTCTGTAGAAAAACTTTAGTCAAAGAATAAATTTAATCAAAGAAGTGAGAAAATGCAGAAGTAAAGGAAAGTAGTCAAACAGAAAAAATAATAACGGTTTATCCATTAAACAAAGTCAAGGACCTTTAGTTCCTCCTCAAGGGCTATAGATAATATTCTGAGCCATATCCTTTGAACTGTTTCATAGATACTGAAACCTCCACCAGGTGGAAGCAGTTAACTACATGAAGACCAGATGGTAGCCATGATGTAAGCTGCCGCAATTCCAAGAACTGGCCTCAAGAAAATAGGAACAAACTAACCCTGGAAATGAAGACTAACTGTACTTAATACAATCAAGATGACACTGATCAGACCACTGCATGACCAATTTCAAGATGATAGTCCAAGCTGACTGTGATGTTTCTACATGTAGCCCCCTCCCTCCACTTATACCCCTGAAACTTCTCATTAAAATCTCTTCCCCCTGATCAGTAGGGAGAGAGTTGGCCTTTGGACACAGAATCTGCTTTCTCCCAGGTTGTTGACATCTGAATAAACAAACTTTCCTTTCCTACAAAAACCTTTTCTTCAGGTATTGGCTTTCAAGCAGCAAGCAGCCAAATATGAGTTCAGTAGCAGAACTATTAGCAGAATCAGAAGTCCTCATAGTTGTCTGTTTGTGGTTTTTCTAAGAACACAGCATATGTAACTGAACCCCAGATCTTCCATGATGGCCTGGTTCTATTTTATTTTGGATCCCTGTTAGCCACACCAGGTCCATTTTCTATGTCCTTTATTTAAGGAATCTCTCTTATTTTTATGTTTCCTTAGAGGATTTTAATTTTATTTTTTACACACTGCAGTGCAATGAGAAAGGGTGGATGGTCTTTTCAGTAAATGTGATGGACCAACTATATATCCACAGGAAAATTAAAGGTGACTATTGTCCCCTATCTCACACCAAACATAAAGCCAATTTGAGATGGATTATTATAGAAATAAATGTGAAACTTTCAAGGCACAGAGCTGAAGAAGACATTCATAATACATATAATTGTCAAAGAACCCATATTCAGAATGTATGATAACATTTTCACATGAATAAGGAAAAAGCAGAAAATCTCATAAAAAAAAGAGGTATCCAGAATCCTGCAGCCTGTGGAATAAAAACCACATTCACAGAGATAGATAAGATGAAAAGGCAGAGGGCTGTGTACCAGATGAAGGAACAAGATAAAATCCCAGAAAAAAACAACAAAATGAAGTGAAGATAGGCAATCTTCCAAAAAAAGAATTCAGAATAATGATAGTGAAGATGATACAGGACCTCGGAAAAAGAATGGAGGCAAAGATCAAGAAGATGCAAGAAAAGTTTAACAAAGACCTAGAAGAATTAAAGAAAAAACACCTATAAGAATTAAAGAACAAACAAACAGGGATGAACAATACAATAACTGAAATGAAAATACACTAGAGGGAAACAATAGCAGAATAACTGAGGCAGAAGAACAGATAGTGACCTGGAAGAGAGAATGGTGAAATTCACTACCATGGAACAGAATAAAGAAAAGAATGAAAAGAAATGAAGACAGCATAAGAGGCCTCTGGGACAACATTAAACATAACAACATTTGCATGATAGAGGTCCCAAAAGGAGAAGAGAGAGAGAGAAAGGACCTGAGAAAATATTTGAAGAGATTATAGTCGTAAACTTATATAACATGGGAAAGGAAATAGCACCCAATTCCAGGAAGCACAGAGAATCCTGGGCAGGATAAACCCAAGGAGAAACATGTCGAGAAACATAGTAATCAAATTGAAAAAAGTTAAAGATAAAGAAAAATTATTGAAAACAACAAGGGGAAAATGACAAATGACATACAGGGGAACTCTCATAATGTTAACAGCTGATTTCTCAGCAGAAACTCTACAAGTCAGAGGGATTGACATGCTATATTTAAAGTGAAGAAAGGAAAGAACCTACAACCAAGATTACTCTATGCAGCAAGGAGCTCATTCAGATTCAGATGGAGAAATCAAAAGCTTTACAGACAAGCAAAAGCTAAGAGAATTCAGCACCACCAAACCAGCTCTGCGACAAATTCTAAAGGAACTTCTCTAAGTGACAAATAAAAGAAAAGAAAAGGACCTACAAAAGGAAACCCATAATAATTAAGAAAATGGTAATAGGAATATACATATCGATAATTAACTTAAATGTGATGGATTAAATGCTCCAACCAAAAGACACAGGCTCACTGAATGGGTACAAAAACAAAACCCATATGTATACTCTCGACAACAGACCCATTTCAAACCTAGGAACACATAGAGACTGAAAGTGAGGGTAAGGAAAAAGATATTCCATGCAAAAGGAAATCAAAAGAAAGCTGGAGTAGCAATACTCATATCAGACAAAGTAGACTTTCAAATAAAGACTATTACAAGAGACAAAGAAGGGCACTACAAAATGTCAGGATCAGTCCAAGAAGAAGATATAACAATTATAAATATATATGAACTCAACATAGGAGCACCTCGATACAAAAGGCAACTGCTAACAGCTATAAAAGAAGAAATGAACAGTAACACGATAATAGTGGGAAACATTAAACACCTCACTTGCACCATTGGACAGATCATCCAAAGAGAAAATTAATAAGGAAACACAAGCTTTAAATGACACAATAGACAAGATTGAGTTAATTGATATTTATAGGACATTCCATCGAAAAACAGCAGATTACACTTTCTTCTCAAGTGCTCATGGAACTTTCCAGGATAGATCATGTCTTGGGTCACAAATCAAGCTATGGTAAATTTAAGAAAATTGAAATTGCATCAGGTATCTTTTCTGACCACATGTTATAAGACTAGATATCAATAACAGGAAAGAATCTGTAAAAAATACAAACCCTTGGATGCTAAGAAATACATTACTAAAAAAACCAAGAGATCACTGAAGAAATCAAAGAAGAAATCAGAGAAAAATTACAACTAAAACATGATGGTCCAAAACCTATGGGATGCAACAAAAGCAGTTCTAAGAGGGAAGTTTATAGCAATACATGCCTACCTCAAGAAACAAGAAAAATCTCAAATAAATAAGCTAAACTTACACCTAAAGGAACTAGAGAAAGAAGAAGAAATAAAACCCAAAGTTAGTGGAAGGAAAGAAATCATAAAGATGAGAGCAGAAATAAATGAAATAGAAACAAAGAAAACAATAGCAAACATCAATAAAACTAAAAGCTAGTTCTTTGAGAAGATCAACAAAATTGATAAACCACTAGCCTGACTCATAAAGAAAAAAAGGAGAGGACTCAAATCAATAAAATTAGGAATGAAAATGCAGAAGTTACAAGATACACCTCAGAAATACAAAGCATTCTATGAGACTCCTACAAGAAACTCTATGCCAATAAAAGGGAAAACCTGAAGAAAAAGACAAATTCTTAGAAAGGTATAAGCTTCCAAGTCTGAACCAGGAAGAAATAGAAAATATGAACAGATCAATCACAAGAAACGAAATTGTAACTGTGACTAAAAATCTTCCAACAAACAAACGGCCAGGACCAGATGGCTTCACAGGTAACTTCTATCAAACATTTAGAGAAGAGCTAACACCCATCCTTCTCAAACTCTTCCAAAAAATTGCAGAGGAAGAACACTCCCAAACTCATTCTATGAGGCCACCATCACCCTGATACCAAAACCAGACAAAAATACTACAAAAAAAAGGGAAAATTACAGACCAATATCACTGATTAATATAGATGCAAAAATCCTCAACAAAATCCTAGCAAAGAGAATCCAACAACACATTAAAAGGAGTGTACACCATGTACACCAAGCAGGACTTAACCCAATGATGCAAGTATTCTTCAGTATATGCAAATCAATCAATGTGATACACAATATTAACAAATTAAAGAATAAAAAACATATGATCATCTCAATAGATGCAGAAAAACCTTTTGACAAAATTCAACACCCATTTATGATAAAAACTCTCTAGAAAGTGGGCAAGAGGTATCCTACCTCAACATAATAAAGGCCATTTATGAAAAATTCACAGCAAACATCATTCTCAATGGTGAAAAACTGAAAGCATTTCTTCTAAGATCAGGTGCAGGACAAGGATGTGCACTCTCGCCACTATTATTCGACATAGTTTTGGAAGTCCTAGCCACAGCAATCAGAGAAGAAAAAGAAATAAAAGGAATACAAATTGGAAAAGAAGAAGTAAAACTATCACTGTTTGCAGATGACATGACACTATACATAGAGAATCCTAAAGATGCCACCAGAAAACTACTAGAGCTAATCAATGAATTTGGTAAAGTAGCAGTATATAAAATTAATGCACAGAAATCTCATGCATTCCTATACACTAATGATGAAAAACCTGAAAGAAAACTTAAGGAAACACTCCCATTTACCATTGCAATGAAAAGAATAAAATACCTAGGAATAAACTGACCTAGGAGATAAAAGACCTATGAAGAAAACTATAAGACAGTGATGAAAGAAATTAAAGATGATACAAACGGATGGAGAGATATGCTATGTTCTTGGATTGGAACAATCAATGTTCTTAAAATGACAATACTACACAAAGCAATCTACAGATTCAATGCAATCCCTGTCAAATTACTAATGACATTTTTTACAGAACTAGAACAAAATAATAAAATTTCTATGGCAGCACAAAAGACACCAAATAGCCAAAGCAGTCTTGAGGGAAATAAAATGGAGCCAGAGGAATCAGGTTCCCAGACTTCATTCAGACTGTACTACAAAGCTACAGTAATCAAGACAGTATGGTACTGGCACAAAAACAGAAACATAGATCAATAGAACAGGATAGAAAACCCAGAGGTAAACCCATGCACCTTGGTCGACTAATCTATGACAAAGGAGGGAAGGATATACAATGGAGAAAAGACAGTCTCTTCAATAAGTGGGGACAGCTACGTGTAAAAGAATGAAAGTAGAACACTCCCTAACACCATACACAAAAATAAACTCAAAATGGATTAGAGACCTAAATGTAAGATTGGACACTATAAAACTCTTAGAGGAAAAATTAAGTAAAACACTCTTTGACATAAATCACAACAAGATCTTTTTTATCCTCCTCCTAGAGTAATGGAAATAAAAGAAAAATAAACAAATGGGACTTAATGAAACTTAAAAGCTTTTGAAAAGCAAAGGAAACTACAAATAAGATGAAAAGACAACCCTCAGAATGGGAGAAAATATTTTCAAACGAATCAATGAACAGAGGATTACTCTCCAAAATATATAAACAGCTCATGTAGCTCAATGTTAAAAAAAAAAAAAAAAAAAAACACAACCCAATCAAAAAATGGTCAGAAGACCTAAATAGACATTTCTCCAAAGAGGACATACAGATTGCCAAGAGGCACATGAGAAGCTGCTGAACATCACTAATTATTATAGAAATGCAAATCAAAACTACAATGATGTATCACCTCACACCAGTTAGAATGGGCATAATCAGAAAATCTACAAACAACAAATGCTGGAGAGGGTGTGGAGAAAAAGGAACACTCTTGCACTGTTGGTGGGAATGTAAATTGATACAGTCACTATGGAGAACAGTATGGAAGTTCCTTAAAAAACTAAAAATAGAACTACCATATGACACAGTAATCCCACTACTGGTCATGTACCCAGAGAAAACCATAACTCAAAAAGACACATGTATTCAATGTTCATTGCAGCACTATTTACAATAGCTAGGATATGGAAGCAACCTAAACGCCCATTGACAGTCGAATGGATAAAGAAGATGTGGTTCATATGTACAATGGAATATTACTCAGCCATAAAATGGAATGAAATTTGGTCATTTGTAGAGACGTGGATGGATTTAAAGTCTGTCATACAGAGTGAAGTAAGCCAGAAAGAGCAAAACAGCTGTCGTATATTAATGCATATATGTGGAACCTAGAACAAAGGTACAGATGAACCTGTTTGCAGGGCAGAAATAGAAACACAGATGTAGAGAACAAACATATGGACACCAAGTGGGGAATGTGGCTGGGGGTGGTGGTGGTGGTGGGATGAATTGGGAGATTGGGATTGACACGTATACACTAATATGTATAAAGTGGATAATTAATAAGAACCTGCTGTATAAAAATATAAATTAAATTAAATTCAAAAAAATATATATCCATGCATCTGAGAAACATATGTAAACATGCTCAACCACACTAGTCACTCACAGAAATGCAAGTTAAAATCAGCTATATATATATCCATCCAGAAGGTTACAAATGTATAGTTACATACCAAGTGTGAGGGTGTTGAAAAATGAGAAACTTTGTCACTGTTGGTGGAAGTTTAAATGGATGCATCTACTTTGAAAAACTGTTTTGCGGCATCTACTAAAGTTGAATATGCACAGATACTCTTTAGGTCACTCTTAGTCACACTTCCTAAGGAAATGCATGCACATATCTACAAGAAATTCTGTACAGGAATTGTAATAGCAGCAAGCTGGAAACAACTCTAGTGCAACCAAGATACCTCCAACACCTCTGGACAGAGATGTCCTTTTTTTACCTACTTCTGTCCAAACAGAGAAGAACCTTAAATGCTACATCAAGCACTGAAGGCTTCTTCCCAAGGCCTGCTTCCATCTTTCTGAAGCCTCCTTGCTGTTAGACATACCTTAAAGTCTTGTTCTTTGAATATATCATCAAAATTTAGTGAAATATACTTTGAGTGCTGTCATCTCCTTAAAATCCTCTTTATTTATAAGTAAAGCTTTATTCTACATGGCAATGCTCAAAGAAAATCTCACAGAGGTAGCTTCTTCAATGGATACTCTGTGGCAGAAACAAATATATTCTCTTAACCATTTCTCAAGGAGGTACTTAGTTTATTGTTCACTATGCTGTCAACTTTAAAAATGCACAACGTGAATCAAGTATTATTTGGGGCAAAATGAGGACAATAGCCCAGGCAACAGCATTTCAGATAGCTATTAGAAACTGCTCCAAAGAGGTAGGGGGGAATGTCAGTATATATGTGATTTTGGTGTATGGGGAGTACATACAATCAAGCACATATTTTTTGCAGAAGGTTTCTTCTAGTCATGAGAGCAGTCAACACCATGAAGGATTTTAGTGGTTTTCTAGATATAAGGAGATACAGGCCTCATAAATCTGCTCCTGAAAATATCTAACTATCTGAATACCTGTTCTACCAGTTTTTCCCAGAACACAGAGTGCCTCATTTCTGCTCTCCACCCTGAACTCCTTTTAGGGGGTATTGAAAATCAGCAGCTGCAGCAGCACATGACTTAATCCTTGTAGAGGTAGATGGCAAGTGCCAATTTGTTGTTGACAATGTCATTAAAGAGAGCCCTGGAGGCACAGCCTACCGGTCTTCCCAATATCTATACATGGAGAAAATGCATGAGCTCTAAATCACTTTATGTAAATTTAAGTTACAAGAGAAAGGTAACAGATAACCATTATAAATGTACTTTTAAGATTAAGAATATAATTCGGGGCTTCCCTGGTGGTGCAGTGGTTAAGAATATGCCTACCAATGCAGGGAACACAGGTTCGAGCCCTGGTCTGGGAAGATCCCACATGTTGCAGAGCAACTAAGCCTATGTGCCACAACTATTGAGCCTGTGCTCTATAGCTCATGAGCCACAACTACTGAGCCCGCATGCTGTAACTACTGAAGCTAGCATGCCTAGAGTCCATGCTCTGCAAAAAGAGAAGCTACCACAATGAGAAGCCCACGCACCACAACGAGAGTAGCCCCTGCTCGCCACAACTAGAGAAAGCCACGCACAGCAACAAAGAACAAAAGCGGCCAAAAGTAAATAAATAAAAAATAAAATAAGATTAAGATTATATTAGAACATTGTTTAATGAAAACAATTAGTAAAAGGAATTTACTAATTCCTTGAGTTAATTTCATGCTCATAAATTACACCTTTGTCTATTGGAGTTCTTACCTACATGAATGGGATCGTGTACAAGAAATATCTTAAAAGGATTTATTTAGTAGGTGCAGATTATATGTTCCCAGTGAATACTTTTGCTTTTGTTCAAGAATGTTTATTTCTTTGCTCAGTCTTTTCATTTTCCATTGTCTGTGTATTATATTGTAGTTATGAAATAGCTAAGTTTAATCATTTATTCATTCCATTATATAAGCAAGGGGTTGAAATTCTTGGTGGCATTAACAAAGCGGGCAGACAAATCAGAGTAGGCTTGTGTGTTCCTTGAATTGTAATAAGGAACATGATGGAGGGGAGGCAGAAAAGAAACATTAGGAAGATAGAAAGTAAAATCTTTTGAGTTTGGAACCATCATTTAAAATGTCGACTCATTTCATGTTATCTATCTGCAAATATTCAGTATTTGTTGATATTTTCATAGCATTAGCCTCAGAGAACTAATTGCAGCATTAACTAATGTGGGTAGTAAACTGGGTATTTTCTTTCACTAGATTCCATCTGTGGCAGTGAATCAAAGGGAAAGTGGGCAGAGTATTGGGAATGGGGCAAAGAGGGCAAAGAATGTCACCTCTGCCCCGTGCCACAGTCAAATAGGAGAGGCATGGAAGCCCTGCAGGGCTCAGCACTAGTGAGTAAGACTACCTGTGATTGCCTCTGATGGCATCTGTGCCCAGGCTGGCTAACTGCCTTGACCCAAGTCACAGTGTGAATTACAGTCATGATTAAAAGACACAATTTCTAGCCTCACAATCAATGAGCTTTAAAAATTTATGTTTGTTTCCTTGTCTTTTTTTTTTTTTCTTTTCCTTTTTATTTCCTACTATATCACTCTAATATTAGTTCAACTGCCTTGGAAAATAAAATGAGAAATTCAAGTAATAATTGCATACCTTCAAGGGTATTTATCTGAAATTACTCTATTCTCCCTTACAATATACTACAGAGGGTTTAAAGTTTTACTTTTTAAAATTGCCTACTATTTTAGGGATCATTTTTTATTTCTTAATTACCATTTTATTTATAGGTATTTAATTTTAAAAAGCAGGTATTAGATAAAACTCAGCCTGTAGTTTTAATTGTTAAAATAATAATGATGAAATGATACCTCATTAGCATCTTAAACATCATATAATTGAAATATTTGATTTTAGCTATCTACCCTTTGTATAAATAAAAATTTGTATTTAGAAGATTATTACTTCAACATTCTCCAATTTTCAGCCCCCTTCTTCAAAATTGAAAAATCTCTGGTATAATACTATAGGATTAAAAAAAAAACAAAAAAAATCTATGTTTCAAAAAAACATCAATCCTTCATGACTTTTAATAATCAATTTCCTGCAAAGAACAACAAAATAATGTCCCTTTACTGCTCTGCTTTTACTCTGGGCTGAGGTCACAGAATACCTGTAAATACGCCTGTAGTTGTAAAGCCATACTTTCAGCTTTTTCTTGGCTTCAGGATCTACTATGTTTTACACTTTTTTTTTTTTTGCTGTAATCTAGCATCCCTGAGTTTCATCTTGAATCTAACTCTCTTAACTCATAATTGATAAGATGAGACATTTGGAGACCTGTCCAGAAAGCAGGCCTACTGCACAGCAAATGAGAAGGAGCTTGATGTAGGGCTGAGATGAGGACCAGGCTATAGACGCTGTAACTGAGAGGGACCCTACAGGGCTTCCCAGGACAGACCCCTCTGCCGTATCCTCTGCTTTAGCTCCTCTCTGAAGTACCTAGATAATAATATCTTTTGCACATTTCCTGAGTTGTCTTACAGATGCTAAAGCCACGACCAAATAAAAGATGTTGATTACTAGATGATCATGAGCACATAGCACCCAGGCCTACTGGGACCTGAGAATAGATAATGTTGACACCACCCTGTTACCTGACCATTAACCAATCAGAGAACTATGCATGAGCCAATCACATACGCTGTGACCCCCCTTCTGCTAGCATTTAAATGCTTTGCTGAAAGCCACTGGGGAGTTTGAGTATTTTGAGTATTAGTTGCCTAGACTCCTTGCTTGGTGCCCTGCAATGAAAGCTGCACTTTCCTTCATCACAACCTCATGTCAGTAGATTGGCTTTACTGCACTAGGGTGAGTGGACCCAAGTTTGGTTTGGTAACAGAGCAATGAAAGAGATGTATTTGTCCTCACCCTCTGAATATAACAGTCTTTTTGGCAGAGTCCAACAAGCACATTGATGCCTTCCATACTATTGTACATTGGAATGGCTTCAAGCATTCACACAGCTGGAAGAGAAGGGTCTTTGGACTTTGAAGGACCTTACTTCTCTCAGTGAGTGGACGTTTACTGGATAGAATATTATTATTATTTAATAGCTTGCAGGGCTGTGGAACCCACCTCCCTGGGAAGCAGTCCCTCTCCATGTTCCACAATTTGTAATTCAGTGTGCTCATTTGTAAAATGGACACAAAAATATGACTAGGTTAAGATGAATGTGTATTTTATCCTCCATAGTCTAAGATGGTCTTTGCTTGCTTTGTGGAGGCCTGGTTGATTGTGTTGTCTGTGTAGGGAGTAGAAGGCTGGAAGGAGCTGGTTGGTTGCATGGCTATGCATGCAGCAGCTGCAATGGAGAAGAAGTGTGCTGTGTACACCAGAAAGGCATTAAACATATCCTTTATTATAAGGAAGACAAAGTAACCAAGACCCAGAAAGATTAATTAAATTTGTATTAGCCAAATAGCAAGGGAGGAACAGATTAGGATGCTGGCTTCCAATCAATACCCTTTCAACAATGAAATGGTAATTTATTATTTCATTACAAAAAGCACCTTTTGTCTCAGACAGTATTGGAATATTCCTTGGTACCTGTAGTGTTGGACTACCCTTTCAAATCCTTGTATATACATGATACATCTTCTTGGAATGCCCATTGTACCACATGGTAAATTGCTTTGTTAAAACAAATACAGTTATATAGTAGACTCATAACAATCCCTGGAACATTTAAGATAAAACAAAGTGTTGAAAGATATTTTGCTCTTGGGAATGCCAGCTTAGATTTTAAAATTACTGTCTGCCTTTATTGACAGAAGGAAAAGAAAATATAATGAAAATTGTTGTTCTCACTCCTACATAACTGCACTGACTTGAGATGTATACTGAATTAAAGCCAGGAGTCAGATTCATGAACAGCCTGAGCTTAACTGAGATTCTGGCTTCTTTAGGCACACAGATATTCAGAAACTTTTAGGTTGCCTAGAGTGTTTCTTGCATCCTGGTTTTAAATACTCTTTTGGAGAAAAATGATTTTCTATTCAGTTCACCATACAACTTTCTCTTTCTTTTGTAGAAAAAAATGAACAAAATCTTCCTATATTCTTTGTGATGTTTAATATGCATTATAATTTCTTTGAATATTCCCTTCTGTACTCTTTCTTTTTCCTTGTCTACTTAAACAAGTGTGAGCTATGATGCTGAATTCTAGCACTTTAAACTCTGTATGCACCAATATTTTATATCACTTTCAAGTTGTTTTCACCTATTTTTCTCAATTTTTCTTCTATGTTTTTGGTCATTTATCTGACCTATTCTTTCTCTCTCTGTTCCTCTGTCTCTGTCTCTGTCTCTCTCCCTCTCCCTCTCTCTCTCTCTCTCTCTCACACACACACACACACACACACACACACACACACACACACACACCCTTCTCTCTCCTTTCTGTCTGAGCATTTCCACCCTATACTCATCTCGTTATTGTATGAAGGAAAAGTCAATATATTTACAAGATGGTACTATGATTCAGAGTTAAGACTGTATTTTATAAGACTGTATTTTATGATTTCCTGAGCCTTTATAGAGCAGAGATTTGGGCTACAGAAGGCCAAGATTAAAGGATTCTCTTGAAACCTGTTAATCACTTTCCAGATACGGACACATAATTATTCTCATGTTACATGCTTCTGGTTCAGCTACTATGGACAGACTATTGTATTTTTTGATACCACCTGTATTGCTGGGTGAGATGCACCTTCATATAGCCCTTGTAAAATACCTGTAATGGACAATATCAGCTTTGTAAAATTTTAATTTCCCTCATCCATTCTTCTACATAATTTTATAGAAATTTATTAAATCCTGACCCTAATATAGAGTTGGCATAGAAACTCCTCTTTCAGACTAATCCAGTAAAACAAAGCATTGCATCTTTTTTATTCTTCCTTGTCATTTTGCTAATGCAGAGATGTAGAAATCAGGAGAGACAAATTTGTCCAAAGACAAATTGGACTTAGGTCAAATAAATGACATTTTCTTTGTGGCAGCTGATTTACTTACCAAAGCAAAATCATCTGTGCTGTGACAAAAGTGCATTGAGATAGATAAGATGCCTTAAGTCTTTTTTAAATGTCTGGTGTGTATTCTTTTCATTTCCCAATCTTTCCATCCCACAGACTGCTTAACAGATTGCATTGTGAAGCTCATGCTAAGTATTATATTTATTACATAGGAGGAGTGCAAAACCTTACAGGATTTCCATGTGAGAAAGAAGAATACATATAATTCACCTACACAGTAGAATAAAAATGACATTTGCTTTTCAATAAAGCTTATTTTGTGCAAAAGCAAACACCATCAAAATGATACATTTCTTGAATTCCTCAAATTAGAATATAAAGGCAATATTTTCATTTGCAAATTTTATTGTTGTTATTCAGTTGTTAATCCTGAAAATGTTAATCTGGAAGGCAAGTAGAAAACCTCTTAATTTTTAACAGCCACTGAGATAATATAATTATATCTATAAATCTACAGTAAATATTTTGCTTAATCCTCCTCTCATGTAGACAAAACTCTGAATTTTGATGTTTAAATGCTTTAGATATGAAATGAGACATGCTCTGATTTATTTAATCATGACATCTGCTTGGGTACACATACTCTCCCAGTTGATTTTGAGAAAATGCACCTCAATGAACATAGGAAATTAAAGGGAAAATTTTCTAAATCTAAGAGTAGACTGTTTTCCTCAGTGGCTTTGCTAGGAGAGGAGATACTCAGCAGTGATGGGATGATGCAGTTTCTCAGTTTACAAAACATGGCATTATTGATCCCAACTTTGTTTCTACTGACAGTCTTTGAGAGGGTGTTTGGTTTAGTTGTTTTGTCATGCTGCTGTAGGTTTTAATGGTAATTTCCTATTGACTAAGCTCCTTCTTACTGATGCTGCAGAATCAGGAAATATTAACTTCTGGGAAGAAATTCTGACAACCTATCTGTTCATGGGTGTCAAAAATGGAAGAAACTCAAGAACAAAAATCCTATTGGCAACAAGAGCAAATGCTTTTCACCTCTCAATATTTCAGGAAATGCCACCCTTGATTTTTTTTTCCGTCTAGTTTATTCAGATCCTTATTCAATTAACTGACTTTCTTAACTGATGATCTATTAATTAGCCTATTTCTCTTGGCCAGATATGCTTAAGACCAAAACCTGAATCAGAAAAAGAAAAAACAAAACAAAAAACAAACAAACAAAAAACTGGAAATATCATGTCTTAATTGGTTTTACATCATTTCCTTTGTCTCTTTTCATTCAGAAATACTGACCCCAGAACATACATGCGTATGACGGATGTTGTCTTTCTTTATGAAATAGCCCTTTTCACATGAAGCAAGGACTGTTGGATGACCAACAAGAACAAAAGCCTAAGAGTGATTCCAATTAATTTTGTCACTGATCTACTTTGCCACTATGTATTTAGCAAATGTAGATGAAACTCTCCAAAGGAAATAAATGTTGCCAGAAGGCTGGTGATCCGCAAACCTGGCTGCATTAATATTCTCTCCCATTTCTCATTTCAGAATGAACATGGAGGAGGGTGTGGGGAAACTTAATACATAGAAAGACATAGAGGAAATTGGTTCTGAAAATGTGTCATTAATCTTTCATTGTCTATATCTAGAAATAGGCAAAATCATCCCAAATCAACAAATCATATTTCTCTGCATTATGTGTTTTAGTAACCTTTTCTTCATTCAGGAGAAATTAATCAAATACTCATTATTTTCCAGACACAAGGATAAGTACACAAGATATACAGAAGTTAAAGATACAATTGTATTAGTTCCATACCAAAACAAAAAGTAATTTTGACTATGAAACTATAAGCAAAAGCTTATTTTTTCTAGGGCAGCAATGGGAAAAGTGATGTGTCTTTACTTTAATTAGGCAACAGAAATCCATGAGGTTGCCTTCACTTGGCTTTCAGCTGTTTATTTTGCATCAGGAAAATCCATAGACTCTGAAGGAGAGCTCAACCATAATTAAAAGTGTTATTGAACTAAACACAATTACCAGTGTTTACCTCATTAAATAATACTGTTGGCACCAGAATCAGAGTTCAAACTAGTTTTCTTTCCTGCATTCTTGTTAGACATGGTTTAAAAAATGTCTAATTCAATTTAGGAATGATCAGTCCCAAAATCAAATTTGGAAAAATTGCTGACTGGGGGATCAAGGGACCAGGACTGCATTACATGCCAAGTTCCTTTGAACCAGAAAAACTCCTAGCTCAACACTGAAACATTGATGTTTTTAATATTTTAATTTGGGGTTTTAGCTCCTGAAGCTTCATGTTTGCACTGTGATTAAAAACAAGGAGATTTGGGAATTCCCTGGCAGTCCAGTGTTTGGGACTCGACGCTTTCACTGCTGAGGACCAGGGTTCAATCCCTGGCTGGGGGACTAAGATCCTACAAGCCGCATGGCATGTGCAAAAAACAAAACACAAAAACAAAACAAGGAAAGCAAGGAGATTTGTCATTTATAGTAAAGTAAGGGCAGTAATATAATGTCCTCATTTTGTGAATATAATTACAGGCTAATAATAACTTTATCAAAAGACAAATACCTGAATAAAATAAGCATGGCACAAAAGATAGACTTCTAATTTTTTATCAAATAAAATAAAAATTTAAAGTAGTTAATATATTAGGTATCACATATTTTGAATAAGAATAAGAAAGCAGTTAATAAGGCTAAAATAAACATGATCTGATTAAAGCACTTTTTGGATGAGTAGAGAAAAGCATAACACAGTTGGTATGTGTATAAGTTAAGTGCATTTTGTTAGGGCATATTCCATATATTTCTAAACACAGCATGATGGAATAAACTGCATAGGTTTATTTTTTATTCATTTAGATCATAAAAGGCCACTAATAATAACTGGAAAGCTGGCTCAAACCTAATAATTCACATGTCTGAAAATGAAGAAAGTGTAACTTCCCCTAGTCTCCTGAATTCTTTGATGACTGTCTTGGCCAGACCACCTGCAGAGTCCTGAAGACACCTGCCTCTTTCTTTGAGGGCCTGCTTATATGCCTCTAATCCTGGCATGCCCAGCACCTTTCCACCATGTGCCAGGTAAACACCTCCTGATTTTTGATCTTTACAGATCAAAAACTATCTTCCCTATAAAGATTATTTTCTTCTCCTAAGTGGCAATCTCAGCCATTCCCTCCTTCAGATTTTGTCTTTTGATTTACTTTTAAACTTTTACCTGTAGAAATTTACATCAATTATTATTATTATTTTTTTACATTTACATTTCTGTCTTTCATTAGATTGTGAGCCCTTGTGTTTTCTTTGTTCTTTGACACATTATACTTTCTGGCATAGAGCTTTATAAGATTTTAGTGAATGAATGAATGAGGCTGCATTTGCCTAGATCTGTTAAATCATCATTCACTTATTAAATTCTAAGGTAAAATATCGCATGAGTACCCATGCACACACAACCTGGTTATTTAAATTAAGGAATTTCACTCAAAAATAGTAACTATTATGTTTCTGTCAGTCTTCTAGGTACTGGTAAAGTGGTAATGGAAAAAATGGATGATAGTCCCTGTCCCTGTGGCCCTTACATGCAACATAAACTCAAAAGTGAAATATAATGCTTACAATATATATGATTAATTTAATTGTAAATTAGAAAACTTCCTAGATCTTTTAGGAATAACAACTAAGTATTGGGAATTCCATTCATAATGAATTACACATTCATTTAAGGCTTATACCTGTGGTCACTTTCTATGAGTGTTTAATGTAAAAATATGTGTCAGAAAGTTATCCCTCCACTGTGAGATTGTTTTACCTAAATTAGCCTGGCTTAGGAATACAACTTTGCAGTCCTCTGAATCAAAACCTGATTTGTATATGGAAAGGGTTCATCACCTGACATAAGTCTCTATGGATTTCAAGGATATGAAATTCAGGGTTTGGATACTTCATGGATTTTCTAAGATTTTGCAAGCTGTTTTAATATCATTAGGCATTATTCATAAGGCCTGAGCAGTTCTGCATGCATGACTATAATTTGCTCTATGTGCATTTAAATTATAATCTTGAATATCTTAGGCCAGAAATAAAAAGTATTTGACTTCCCTAGTTCCCAAAAGAACCAGTATTCCTTCTGAAACTTCATGCTTCTCTCTGCCTGTTGTTCATCTCACCATTTGCTTATTCTTTCAGTGTTAGTTACTAAGCATCCACCGTAGGGCTGCCCTGCGCTAATCGCTCCATCTGGTGAAAAATACCAAAGAGTTTGTAAGCAAAAGAGGAAGATACTGAGTTTACTATAGTAAGTGGAATATATATTGAGATAAGACCTAGGAGAGCATAAACGGAATTCTGATCAGTTTGGGGAATGTTTCAGGGGGGTTTCATTAAGGAAGTTACGTGAAATAAGATATGAAAAATGTACTGAAGAATAAAAATGGTGTCATTAGAAAAGAGGAAGAAACATAAATGACTTTTATTACAGGAAGAGAATACAGCTGGTGAAGGAGGTTTTAGGGAACAAAGGGAAGACAAACACATACGTGTCAAGTTTAAGTGAAGGTATACTCAAGGCTAAACTGTATAGAACTTGAAGCCTGTTATGAATCGTTCTGACCTTTATATTTAAACAAATGGTAAACCATGAAACACTCTAAGAGGCTGGTGATATGTATGTTGCTTAAAGATCACTCTGGCTTTGTGTATATTAAAAGGGCAAAATGGACGCGAAGGAAACAGTTAAGACGCATGGCACTATTTCTGGTTGGAGATAGTGGTGGTTTGGAGTAAAATGGCATCATTCGATATGGAAGTAAGGAAAGAGAATTAATAAAATGTAGTAAATAAAATCTAGAGCACTTGTTTAAATATAGGGACAGTGGATACGGGAGCGAGGGGTCAAGAGTGACTGCCAGAGGTTTGCTTCACATGGCAGATGGATAATGTTACCATTCACCGAGAAAGAGACCTCTGCATGAGAGCCAGATTTGAGTGGAAATCATGGCTGTCTTTATAGACTATTCATTTTCAAAGTGCTGGATAAGCTATTAGAAATATGTCCCTGTGGAAAATAAAAATTTGACTGAAGATACAAATTTTGTATATATCTATATATATCTATATATATCTCTATATATATCTGTATATGTATGTATATATATATATATATATATATATATATATATATATACACACACACACACACACACACACCCATATATATCTATCAACATAGGAGGTGACACAAGCAGCAGACTATGAATTTGGAGGTATTTTTTAGAAAACCCAGATATCTCTACTTCAGTTGTTTTGGTGACTGTGAAAGTAACTATACTTTCTTTTATCTTAAGGTTATCAGATGATATAACTGATGAAGTAGATGGATATCTGTCTGGCCTCATATGGTTCTGTGGGTCATGATGATTATGTTTATGTGGTTGTCAGTTTCCCTAGAGGGAACATCTTCAAAAGTAAACCAAGGGTTTAATCCCTTGGCTTATGTTCACTGAAGATATACTTGGCACATCCCCTGTAGTCTTGTCTGGAGTAACAGGAATTTCTTTTGATTCCACTTCACAGATCTTAGAAATGAACAAGTTTTACAGTACACCAGGAATCTTCAGCTATCAGGGTTATCAAGCATGATGTAAATTATGTTGACTGTTTCTGAATAAAATTCTAATAGATTTTGAATCTCATGAAGGTCTAAAGCAGTCTTTTATTATGATGAATCTGCATGAGAGAATCTTCATCTTCTAATAAAATTTTAATCAAAGCCAGGCAGAGGTGTGACTGAAATGGTCAGCTATACAAGGTGGTAGCACTCACTTTCCTTAAAACACAGGAAGTAAAACCTGTTTTCATGCACATAGTAGGCAAAATATGTTTCAAACTTTTTTTTTCTTTTTAACCCCTGAAGAATGACTGAAGATGTTGTAAATAATCCAATAATATCATAAAAGGCATCAGCATTATGGTGAAGGAGGCAGAAAAAGATCCTATTATGTTTTATATATGGACCCCCAAAATATTATATCAATAGAATGAAATAAGGATTTTTTTTTCAGGATTCTTAATAGTTTTCTCTCGAAGTTAGATTAATGTATTGACTTCTTCTTTTTCTTCTTCTCCTTCTCCCCCTCCTCCTCTCCCTCGCCTTCCTCCTCCTTCTTCCCTTCACCCCCTCCTCCTCCTCCTTGTTCTTTCCTCCTCCTCCTCCCCCTCCTCCTCCTCCTCCTCCTCCCCCTCCTCTCAGAAGGGGAAGAGAAATTAGCTGAGAAGATAACAGGACAAACTGGAAACACTGGATCGGCCTAGAAACACTAGACCCAGTTTGCAAGCTTCTATACCATTCCCATTAGAAGCCCATACCAAAATCTGACATTTTATCTTTGATGGCCTCCCAACACCCTTTCTCACTCCCTTGCAACCTTCATTTTTTCCTATTGCTTAGCCAGCCTTCATCAAACTCAGGTGTTCTAATATCTACAAATTTCCACCAAATCAAAATTCCCATTTACCATTGGTTAACAACTACTCCTCCTCCACCTCCCCCTCCTCCTTCTCCTCCTTCTTCTTCTTCTTCTTCTGCTTCTTCCAATTTACTGCTGGATTGATATCTTAAACACCATCACTAAGGCCATTAAATAAGTTAAAATGTTATGTTTAAATAATTCCTTTCCTTACTGAACAAATGTTTCATGAGCTTTTCCCCAGATTTTTCCTAAGAACAACCCTGGTTCTTCCAAAGATGCAACAATTTTCATGGAATGTTTCTCAGCTGAGAGGTCAGGGACTTGGTCCTATACTCAGAGCCTGTGTCCGTACTGCAGATAAGTGTCCCTCACATTCCAGGTCATAACATTCCAATTGTTACCACTGCACCTCCAGACAGCCACTGGAGTTGAATCTCCACATGGCAACTGTGAACATGTTAGTCACTGAGAAATGTTCAGCAGTATCTTAAATAGTAATCCAACTGAAATGACATATTGACTGAGGAAATGCCTAAGTTAAAGTAAGTCCTTATTCTCACTGATTCTAACTTAAAAGGATATTTTCCCAAGAACTTGAAAAAGAGGAAAAGATGATTTCCCTCCTGTGTTAACCTGCAAATTAAAGCAAAGTGGATAAGTGGGCAAAAATTAATAAACACCCTGAAGGACTAAATGACTCAGAAGATACTATAAATTGAGTACTTTAAGAATTGAATCTATGAACCCATTTAAGGAAAGAATATACACATCAGAAATCTGGGAGATTAGTAACCTTTCGAGTTATGAGAAAAAATAAATGTAAAAATATATATTTGGCAGAGATTTTGTCCAGGGGAGAGAGAGCTTTGACTCTAAAATTCAAGTATTCCCCTTTTGAATGAAAAAAAGGGAAAGAAAAGATATTGCTTTATCTAAATTGTTAGAACTGGTGACTCACATATTCCAATTCAAATTATCTTATTACGGTAGTATAACATGCATGCATATTGTGACCTAGAGCTCATTTGTCTCCCAATGCAAGGAGAAAATTCATTGTCACACAAGTTCAGCAGCTATTTCTCAGTAAAAATTAGTAAGTTGTCAATTAACTTAAACTGTATGTTAGCTACAGGGAGAGAATGGGCTGATCTTGACAATGTGAGCATTCTGGTTCTTTTGACAGGTACATTATTCACTGTGAATTAATAAAATAGCATTAGGGAAAGACAGCTCTTTAGTGGTCCACACTCAAATTGCTGACAAATGAAGGTCTCTGTTCTTCCAAGCCTGAGTTCAAAGTTTTAAAAACATAAAGAGTGTTTCCATGTGCAGACACCGAGGAAGCAGCTCTTAGCCTCCAAGCTCTACAGGACAAACATTTAAAGCTCTCTTCCTACATTATAAAATGTTACATTATAAACATCACCACCTACTTTCTCTCAGACCTCACCAGGTTTGAAATTTCCTCAGGCATGCAGGCACTCTGAAGGATCTTAGCAGAGTGGTGGGCAATAATTAGCCCTCAATTAAATGCTGAAATAGGCCTACTTAACAAATCTCAAAAGCAGATCCAAAAGAATCAAACCATTTCCAACTAATTCAACTGTGCTCCAGGAGAAAGTTCAGGAATATTTACAAGAAAACACATTGGAAAACAGCACCAAAAAAAGTAAAGTTCATGGTACTTGTCATCCAATCTAATATTACCAAGCATACAACGGAGGAGAAACACATGACACATTGAAAAAAAGGGATAAACCAATCAATTAAAACTGACCCCATGCTGACACAAATGTGAAACTGAATAAACAGAAAATTAAAACAGTTGGTATAAATTCATTGCTTGTGTTGAAATGTTAAAAGTAAATGCACAAGATATTTTAAAAAGCCCAGTAGCACGTTTATACAAAAAAAAAAACACTACAAACTCTGAGGTGAAAATTACACTGAGTAAGATTAATGGCAGGTGAAAATGACACTGGGTGAGATTGTCAGGTAACTTTGTAGAAGAGGGGAACAGAAAGTTGAAGACATATCATGAGAAACTATCCAAAATAAAGCAGAGAGAGAAAACTAAATTTAAACAAAATAAGATCTTTAATGAGCTGTGAGACAGTTAAAAGGCATGATAAATGGGAAATTTAGATCTCTTGGATGGGGGTGAGGACATAAAAGATATTTAAAGAAATCATGGAGGAAAACTTTCCAAATTTGATGAAAACTATAAACTTAGATATGAGAAGCTCTGGAAAACACAAACACAAGATATATGAGTACAACTACACAAAAACATATAATAAAAATGCTCAAAGTAATGAGAGAAAAATCTTAAAAGTAATGGGTGGGTGCACATTTCATACAGAGGAAAAAGATGTGGAAACAGTGCAAGTGAGAGAGTGAGTAACATCTGAAAAATACTAAGAAAAAACAACAAACTGTAAACCTAGAACTCAACATTCAAGACATAAGCACCGCACCGCAGACTTGGACTCCATGGAACCAGAGAGTTGGCACTGCATACAACACCTTTGTGGACTGTGTGCTCCTTGAGGACAAGGAAATCAAAGCAGAGAAAAGTGCCTGGAACATACCATGTGGCTGACAGGTTCTTGGTGCTCCAGCCTGCTGTCAGAGCTGAGCCTCTGAGGTGGGTGAGCTGAGTTCAGGACATTGGACCACCAGAGACCTCTTGTCCCCATATAATACCAATTGGCAAGAGTTCTCCCATGGATCTCCATCACAACATTAAGACTGAGGTCCACCCAATGGCAAACAAACTCCAGTTCTGGGTGCCTCATGCCAAGCAACTAGCAAAACAGGAACACAAACCCACCTATTAGCAGAGAGGCTGCCTAGAATAATAATAAGTTAACAGACACACCAAAACACACCACTGGATATGGCCCTGCCCACCAGAAAGACAAGATCCAGCACCACCCACCAGAAGACAAACACCAGTTCCTTCCAAAAAGAAGCCTACACAACCCACTGAACAAAACATAGCCACTAGGGGCAGACACCAGAAACAATGTGAACTCCGAACCTATAGCCTTAGAAAAGGAGACCCCAAACACAGTAAGTTAAGGAAATTGAGAAGACAGAGAAACACACAGCAGATGAAGGAGTAAGGTAAAAGCCCACAAGACTAAACAAATAAAGAGGAAATAGGCAGTCTACCTGAAAAAGAATTCAGAGTAATGACAGTAAAGATGATCCAAAATCTTGGAAATAGAATGAAGAAAATACAAGCAACATTTAACAAGAACCTAGAAGAACTAAAGAGCAAACAAATGAAGATGAATGACACAATAAATGAAATAAAAAATTCTCTAGAAGGAATCAATAGCAGAATAACTGAGACAGAAGAACGGATAAGTGACCTGGAAGATAAAATAGTGGAAATAACTACCACAGAGCAGAATAAAGAAAAAAGAATGAAAAGAACTGAAGACAGTCTCAGAGACCACTGGGACAACACTAAATGTGCTAACAATCGAATTATAGGGGTCCCAGAAGAAGAAGAGAAAAAGAAAGGGACTGAGAAAATATTTGAAGGGATTACAGTTGAAAAATTCCCTAACATGGGAAAGGAAATAGTCAATCAAGTCCAGGAAGGCCAGAGAGCCCCATACAGGATAAATCCAAGGAGAAACACACTAAGACACATATTAATCAAACTATCAAAAATTAAATACAAAGAAAAAAATATTAAAAGCAGCAAGGGAAAAGCAACAAATAATATACAAGGCAATCCCCATAAGGTTAACAGCTGATCTTGCAGCAGAAACTCTGCAAGCCAGAAGGGACTGGCAGGACATATTTAAACTGATGAAAGGGACAAACCTACAACAAAGATTACTCTACCCAGCAAGGATCTCATTCAGATTCAATGGAGAAATTAAAACGTTTACAGACAAGCAAAAGCTAAGAGAATCCAGCGCCACCAAGCCAACTTTACAACAAATGCTAAAGGAACTTCTCTAGGCAGGAAACACAGGAGAAGGAAAAGACTTATGATAACAAACCCAAAAAATTAAGAAAATGGTAATAGGAACATATATATAGATAATTACCTTAAATGTAAATGCATTAAGTGCTCCAATCAAAAGACATAGAATGGGGGCTTCCCTGGTGGCGCAGTGGTTGAGAGTCTGCCTGCAAATGCAGGGGACACGGGTTTGTGCCCTGGTCCGGGAAGATCCCACGTGCCGCGGAGTGGCTGGGCCCATGAGCCATGGCCGCTGGGCCTGCGCGTCCGGAGCCTGTGCTCCACAGCGGGAGAGGCCACGGCAGTGAGAGGCCCACTTACCGCAAAAAGAAAAAAAAAAAAAGACATAGAATGGCTGAAGGGATGCAAAAACAAGACCTGTATATATGCTGTATAAAAGAGACCCACTTCAGACCTAGGGACACATACAGACTGAAAGTGAGGGGATGGAAAAACATATACCATGCAAATGGAAATAAAAAGCTGGAGTAGCAATACTCATATCAGAAAAAATAGACTTCAAAATAAAGACTATTACAAGAGACAAAGAAGGACAGTACATAATGATCAGGGGATCAAACCAAGATGAAGATATAACAATTGTAATTATTTATGTACCCCACACAGGAGCACTTCATTACATAAGGCAAATGATAACAGCCATAAAAGGGGAAATTGACAGTAACACAATCATAGTAGGGGATTTTAATGCCCCACTTTTACCAATGGACAGAACATCCAAAATGAAAATAAATATGGAACCACAAGCTTTAAATGACACATTTAACAAGATGGACTTAATTGATATGTATAAGACATGCCATCTAAAAACAACAAAATGCATTTCCTTCTAAAGTGTTCATGTAACATTCTCCAGAATAAACCATACTTTGGGTCAAATATCAAGCCTTGATAAACTTAATAAAACTGAAATCATATCAACTATTTTTGCTGACATCAATGCCCTGAGACTAGATATCAATGATAGGAAAAAATGTAAAAAATACAAATACATGGAGGCTAAACAATACACTACTAAATAAAAAAGAGATCACTGGATAAATCAAAGAGGAAATCAAAAATTACCTAGAAACAAATAACAATGAAAACACGATGACCCAAAACCTATGGGATGCAGCAAAAGCAGTTCTAAGAAGGAAGTTTATAGCAATAAAATCCTACCTCAAGAAACAAGAAACATCTCAAATAAACAACCTAACATTACAGCTAAAGCAATTAGAGAAAAAAGAACAAAAACCCCAAAGTTAGCAGAAGGAAATAAATCATAAAGATCAGAACAGAAATAAATGAAAAAGAAATGTAGAAAACAATACAAAGATCAATAAAACTAAAAGCTGTTTCTTTGAGAAGATAAACAAAATTGATAACCATAAGCCAGACTCATCAAGAAATAAAGGAAAAAGACTCAAATCAACAGAATTAGAAATGAAAAAGGAGAAGTAACAACTGACACTGCAGAAATACAAAGGATCATGAGTTATTACTAACAAGCAACTATATGCCAGTAAAACAGACAACCTGGAAGAAATGGACAAGCTCTTAGAAAAGCACAACATTCCAAGATTATACTAGGAAGAAATAGAAAATATAAACAGACCAATCACAAGCACTGAAATTGAGACTGTAATTATAAGCCTTCCAACAAACAAAAGCCCAGGAACAGATGGCTTCACAGGCAAATTCTATGAAGCATTTAGAAAAGGGCTAACGCCTATCATTCTCAAACTCTTCAAAACTATAGCAAAAGGAGGAACACTCCCAAACTCATTCTAAAAGGCCACCATTACCCCGATACCAAAACCAGACAAAGATGTCACAAAGAAAGAAAACTACAGGCCAATATCACTGATGAACATAGGTGCAAAAATCCTCAACAAAGTACTAGCAAACAGACTCCAACAGCACATTAAAAAGACCATACACCATGATCAAGTGGGGTTTATCCCAGGAATGCAAGGATTCTACAATACATGCAAATCAATCAATGTGATACACCATATTAACAAATTGAAGGAGAAAAACCATATGATACTCTCAAAAGATGCAGGAAAATCTTCCAACAAAATTCAACACCCTTTTCTGATAAAAACCCTCGAGAAAGTAGGCCTAGAGGGAACTTACCTCAACATAATAAAGGCCATATATGACAAACCCACAGCCAACATCCTTCTCAATGGTGAAAAACTGAAACAATTTCCTCTAAGATCAGGAAGAACACAAGGTTGCCTACTCTCACCACTATCATTCAACATAGTATTGGAAGTCTTAGCCACAGCAATCAGAGAACAAAAAGAAATAAAATGAAGCCAAATCAGAAAAGAAGAAGTAAAACTGTCACTGTTTGCAGATGACATGATACTATACATAGAGAATCCTAAAGATGTTACCAGAAAACTACTAGAACTAATCAATTAATTTGGTAAAGTAGCAGGATACAAAATTAATACACAGAAATCTCTTGCATTCCTAAACACTTATGACACAAAATCTGAAAGAGAAATTAAGGAAACACTCCCATTTACCATTGCAACAAAAAGAATAAAATGCCCAGGAATAAACGTACTTAAGGAGACAAAAGATCTGTATGCAGAAAAATATAAGACACTGATGAAAGAAATTTAAAATGCTACAAAGAGATGGAGAAATATGCCATGTTCTTTGGTTGGAAGCATCCACACTCTGAAAATGACTCTACTACCCAAAGCAATCTACAGATTAAGTGCAATCCCTATCAAACTACCAATAGCATTTTTCACAGAACTAGAACATTTCACAATTTGTATGGAAACACAGAAGACCCCAAATAGCCAAAGCAATGTTGAGAAAGTAAAACAGAGCTGGAGGAAATCAGGCTCCTTCACTTCAAACTCTACTACAAAGCTATAGTAATCAAGACAGTATGGTACTGGCACAAAAACACAAATTTAGATCAATGGAACAGGATAGAAAGCCCAGGGATAAAACCCCACATACAGTGCTTCCCTGGTGGTGCAGTGTTTGAGAGTCCACCTGCCGATACAGGGGACACAGGTTCATGCCCAGGTCCTGGAAGATTCCACATGCCACGGAGCAGCTAGGCCCGTGAGCCATGGCCACTGAGCCTGCGCTCTGCAATGGGAGAGGTCACAACAGTGATAGGCCCACGTACAGCAAAAAACAAACAAACAAACAAACAAAACCCCACATATATGGTCACCTTATCTTTGATAAAGGAGACAAGAATAAGCAATGGAGAAAAGACAGCCTCTTTAATAGTGGTGCTGGGAAAACTGGGCAGCTACCTGTAAAAGAATGAATTTAGAACACTCCCTAACACCATACACAAAAATAAATTCAAAATGGAATAAAGACCTAAATGTAAGGGCAGACACTATAAAACTCTTAGAGGAAAACATAGGCAGAACACTATTGATATAAATCACAACATGATCCTTTTTGGCCTACATCCTAGAGAAATGGAAATAAAAACAAAAATAAAAAAATGGGACCTAATGAAACTTAAAAGCTTCTGCACAGCAAAGGAAACCATAAACAAAACAAAAAGACAATCTTTGGAATGGGAGAAAATGTTTGCAAACTAAGCAACTGACAAAGGATTAAACTCAAAAATATACAAGCAGCTCATGCAGCTCAGTATCAAAAAAAAAAATCCAAAAATGGGCAGAAGATCTAAACAGACATTTCTCCAAAGAAGATATACAGATTACCAACAAACACATGAAAGGATGCTCAATCTCATTAATCATTGGAGAAATGCAAATCAAAACTACAAGGAGGTATCACCTCACCCTGGTCAGAATGGTCATCATCAAAAAATCTACAAACAGTAAATGCTGGAGAAGGTGTGGAGAAAAAAGGAACCCTCTTGCACTGTTGTTGGGAATGTAAATTGATACAGTCACTATGGAGAACAGTACAGAGGTTCCTTAAAAAACTAAAAAGTAGAATTACCATATCCCACTACTGGGCATATACCCTGAGAAAACCATAATTTAAAAAGAGTCATGTACCCCAGTGTTCATTGCAGCACTATTTACAATACCAGGGCATGGAAGCAACCTAAATGCCCATTGACAGACAAATGGATAAAGAAGACTGGTACTTATATACAATGGAATGTTATTCAGCCATGAAAAGAAATGAAATTGAGTTATTTGTAGTGAGGTGGATGGATCTAGAGTCTGTCATACAGAGTGAAGTAAGCCAGAAAGAGAAAAACAAATACCATATGCTAACACATATATATAGAATCTGATAAAGGAAATAGTTCTAAAGAACCTAAGGGAGGACAGGAATAAAGACCCAGACATAATGTATGTACTTGAGGACACAGGGTGGGTGAAGGGTAAACTGGGATGAAGTGAGAGAATAGAATTGACATACATACACTACCAAATGTAAAATAGGTAGCTAGTGGGAAGCAGATGCATAGAACAGGGATATCTCTGTCCTTTGTGACTGTCTAGAGGGGTGGGATAGGGAGGGTGGGAGGGAGATGCAAGAGGGAGAGGATATGGGGATATATATATATATATACATATAGTTGATTCACTTTGTTATACAGCAGAAACTAACACAACATTATAAAGTAATTATACTCCAATAAAGATGTTAAAAAAGTAAATTACAATATAATCTATGAATAAAGGCAGTTTTGCATCTTCAAACAACCATACAAGGCAATAACTTTCACAAGTGAGATAAACTTTTAGATATAAAAAGCTACATCAGCCAAAATCTGTACATAGATGCTGAAATCCCTTATATAAAACAGGTTCATATAGTCACCCCTCCGTATCTGTGGGTTCCACATCGCAGCTGATTGAATCCACCGAACCTACGGCTGCGGAGATCTGACTATTTAGCAGATGGAAATAGGCAGCTACACAAAAGAATGAGAATTAAGAAAAAAATATCCAAATTGGAAAATAAATAATATTTTCCTTATAATTTAAAATTTTTTAGAGGAAATGGAAAACTTTATTTTTAAAGTACAACCAGTTAAATCTGACAAAAGAAAAAACACTAAAGAGCCTTATATCAATTAAAGAAATGAATTCATTATCAAAAATTTATTGAGAATTCCAGGCCCAGATGTTTTCATGTTTGGCTTAAATCAAACATTTAAGGAAGAAGTCCCAACCGTCTTCATAGGCATTTTCAGAAAATGATAGAAGAAGGAATAATGAACAACTTTTTCTTTTTTGAACTTTAGAATTTATTTTTTTATACAGCAGGTTCTTATTAGTTATCCATTTTATACATATTAGTGTATATATGTCAATCCCAGTCTCCCAATTCATCACACCACCACGACCCCTGCCCCTTTCCTCACTTGGTGTCCGTATGTTTGTTCTATAATTGATTGAAACAAAAACAAAGTATTGTACCATTTGTAATACATGAAGAAGTAAATCAGATGGAAATATCATAAAGTATGAGTGGGGAAAAGTGGGTATACAGTCCTGGAAGTTCTTATACTACATGTAAAGTGGATATATCACTTGGAGGTAAACAGCAAAATCTTTATTTAAAAAGTTGAATAAAATTAGCCAATTAAAGAAATAAAATGTAATCATAAAATATGCTCAATTGGAAAAAGACATCAAAGAGAAAATAGGGGACAAAGAACAGATAAGAGAAATAAAAACTAGTAGAAAGATGATAGATACACATAATAATTGAATTAATCATATTAAATATCAGTCATAACACTGCTCCAATTAAAAGGTAAATTAGATAAAGAGCAAGTTACAAATGTATCCTGCTTATAAGAGACACATGTTAAAGATGTGAATGGTTTAGAAGTAAAAGCTTATGAAAAACGTCCTCAGTGCTATAGTATATTGTAAGAACATATTAAGAGAAAGTAAGACATTCATATTAGGATGACCATTATAAAAAATAATAATAATAAAAGAAAAATTGTTGGAAAAGATGTAGAGAAATTGTAACATGCTTTGCTAGTGGTTGGGGATGTAAAATGGTCGGGAACCTGTAGAAAACAGTATGGTAATTTCTCAAAACATTAAGCATAGAATTATCATATGATCCAGCAATTCCACTTCTGCATATATATTCAAAATAATTAAGAACAGGGAATTTAACACAATATTTAGCATAATAGCCAAAAAGCTAGAAGCAATTCAAGTGCCCGTTGAGTTGATAGATGAATGGTTAAGAAAATGTGTTATATACATAGAATATTATTCAATCCAGAAAGGAAGGAAAGTTTGGCACATGCTACAACATGGTTGAAACTTAAAGGCATTATTCTTTTTTTTTTAATTTTGGTAAAATGCACTTACTCAGAATCTATATCATATTTGAGTCTGGTTATGATGCTTGTTTAGTTTCTTCAGACCGTGCTTTTCCTTGCCTTTGTCATGCCTTGTGATGTTTTGGTTAAAAGCCAGACAAGATGTATCAGGTAATAAGATATGTGGTAATTAGGATTTTAACATCAGGTTTTATGTAAATCTGGCTGAGAGATGTGCTATGTTTATGTTTGTTGTAGCTTTTGGAGCCCGAGGCTTAAATTTCCCCTAGTTTCCTTATTTTTATTTTTTCTCTACTGTTGTCTTTGGGTTTTGTTAAGAATTCCTTCCTAAATTGGGTCTGAATCTTGCAGTTCTTCTAGCAAAAATCCACTGTTATCACACCAGAGCCCTTTTGATGTGGTTGTAAGGTACCCGAAGGGCTATAAGTTTCTATACAATTATGATTAGATCTCATTTTTTAAAATTTTATTTGTTTTTAATACAACAGGTTCTTATTAGTTCTCTATTTTATACATATTAGTGGGTACATATCAATCCCAATCTCCCAAATCATCCCACCACCACCACCACCCCTGCCACTTTCCCCCCTTGATTTCCATGTTTGTTCTCTACATCTGTGTCTCTATTTTTGACCTGCAAACAGGTTCATCTGTACCATTTTTTCTAGGTTCCACATATATGTGTTAATATACATTTGTTTTTCTCTTTCTGACTTACTTCACTCTGTATGACAGTCTCTAGGTCCATCCACGTCCCTACAAATGACCCAATTTTGTTCTTTTTTATGGCTGAGTAATATTCCATTGTATATATGTACCAATCTTCTTTATTCATCTGTCAATGGGCATTTAGGTTGCTCCCATGACCTGGCTATTGTAAATAGTGCTGCAATGAACATTGAGGTGCATGTGTCTTTTTGAATTATGGTTTTCTCTGGGTATATGCACAGTAGGGGGATTGATGAGTAAATTCTAATTTTAGTTTTTTAAGGAACCTCCATACTGTTCTCCATAGTGGCTATATCAATTTACATTCCCACCAAGACTGCAAGAGGGTTCCCTATTCTCCACACCCTCTCCAGCATTTGTTGTTTGTAGATTTTCTGATCATGCCCATTCTGACTGGTGTGAGGTGATACTTCATTGTAGTTTTGATTTGCATTTCTCTAATAATTAGTGATGTTGAACAGCTTCTCATGTGCTTCTTGGCCATTGGTATGTCTTCTTTGGAGAAATGTCTATTTAGGTCTTCTGCCCATTTTTTGATTGGGTTGTTTGTTTTTTTAATATTGAGATGCATGAGCTGTTTATATATTTTGGAAATTAATCCTTTCTCCATTCATTTGTTTGCAAATATTTTCTCCCAGTCTGAGTGTTGTCTTTTGTCTTGTTTGTAGTTTCCTTTGCTTTGCAAAGGCTTTTAAGTTTCATTAGGTCCCATTTGTTTATTTTTGTTTTTATTTCCATTACTCTAGGATGTGGATCAAAAAAGATCTTGTTGTGATTTATGTCAAAGAGTGTTCTTCCGGGCTTCCCTTGTGGCGCAGTGGTTGAGAGTCCGCCTGCCGATACAGGGGACACGGGTTCGTGCCCCGGTCTGGGAAGATCCCACATGCCGCGGAGCGGCTGGGCCCGTGAGCCATGGCCGCTGAGCCTGCGCGTCCGGAGTCTGTGGCCTGTGTGTCCGGAGCCTGTGCTCCACAATGGGAGAGGCCACAACAGTGAGAGGCCCGCGTACTGCAAAAAAAAAAAAGAGTGTTCTTCCTATGTTTTCCTCTATGAGTTTTATAGTGTCTGGTCTTACATTTAGGTCTCTAACCCATTTTGAGTGTATTTTTGTGTATGGTGTTAGGGAGTGTTCTAATTTCATTCTTTTACATGTAGCTGTCCAGTTTTCCCAGCTCCACTTATAGAAGTGACTGTCTATTCTCCATTGTATATCCTTGCCTCCTTTGCCACAGAAACAGATGGAGAGATATACCATGTTCTTGGATTGGAAGAATCAATATTGTGAAAATGACTATACTACCCAAAGCAATCTACAGATTCAATGCAATCCCTATCAAATTACCAGTGGCATATTTTACAGAACTTGAGCAAAAAATCTTAAAATTTGTATGGAGACACAAAAGACCCTGAATAGCCAAAACAATCTTGAGGGAAAAAAATGGAGTTGGAGGAATCAGACTCCTTGACTTCAGATTATACTACAAAGCTATAGTAATCAAGACAGTATTGTACTGGCACAAAAACAAAAATATAGATCAATGGAACAAGATAAAAAGCCCAGAGTTAAACCCATGCACCTATGGTCAACTAATCTATGACAACAGAGGCAAGGGTATAAGTTTCATTTTTAAGTGGCCTCATTCCCTGGGCTCTGACCTTCAGAAGCTCTTCTTAGTCTTTCACCCCTTATGTGAGACAGGAAGGTATAGCACTAGAGTTGTCTCGTTCAGTTAACCAAGGTCAGATAAGACCCTAGGAGGCAGCAGTTTCCTTCGAGGGCAGACTTTTGCCATAGAGAAAACTCTTCAAGTATTTCTAGTGATGACTTTTCCCCTTCCCTAATCAGAAGAGGAGGGGCATTTTCTCTCATCTTTACAATGAAATCCTGATGGTGATCCTATTGGGGTTAAAAATCTATGAAAGTGTGCTTGCTTCTCCCTGGACCTTCCCACTGGACCCCCAGGAGTTTGTAATTCTCAAAGTGGTCCACACTCAGCCTCAGAAATTCATTACAGTATCCCATCAGCATTCTTACCAGTTGCTGGCTCCAACCTGTTTCTGTCCCTGATAAGCTGATCTCAACTGCAATTCTCTATATTTACTTATATGTTAAGTTTTGTGGGTGATGGGTTTGCTCAGTGACCTCAATATTGTGGCCAAGTTGTTGATTTTTTAGTTTTTTCAGCTTTTACTTGTAAGGATGCAAGTGGCAATTTTCAAACTTTTCACATGTCAGAGCTAAAAAAACCCTTCTTCAATTAATTTCTATTGTGTAAACTAAGCATTACTCTTCTTAGCTGTGCATCTATCTTTCATTTATGTACACTATGTTAAAACATAAATAAACTATCTCTGTACTTTTCTTTAAGTCAGAAAACCCTGGTTGTTACTCAAACCTTGGTGCTAATTAAGGTGTGCCCTTTGTTTCCTACTGTTCAGCTCTGCACCTCTATCATACCTCCTACTACAAAGAGCCCATCTCTCTTGTTTATCCCCACCTCTAGAGATTAGCAAGCACTAAACCTCTTGATGATTATGATGTTCTTGTCACCGGCACATTCTTTAACATTTTAGGGAACAGTGTGTGTTCTGGGATCTCTCACGAAACACAGGTAGCTGGGTTTTCCCATCTCATGTAACAAAACTATGCTAGCATGACAACTTCCCTAAGACTTCGTTTGATTCTTTTCCTCTGCTATCTTTCCTGAAAATTCTTACATTTCCACTTCACTTAATCACTCCATACACGATTCCAAGAGCCCTCCTAGCATTTACTAGCAGCATCTTCTAGGACTCTTTGTAAAGGTGTAGAATACTCATCTTTGTTCTCTGTGTACTTTGATAGAATCTCCCTTGTTTAGATTCGTATTCCCCAGGCTTGTGGCATCATATTCAGGATCTAGGCACTTATTTAACTGACTGCTGATGGACCATACTATCTAGGTCTGGAATCCCACACAGAACCTCCCTGGCTGAATTAGTTATTGCTCTGAAAGGCAAAAACTCAGGTGACCTTAGATGATGTGTGGGGTGCTTGATGTCTTGCAAGGCTGAAGTCTTTTCCTTGCCCACAAAGAAACAGGAAGCACTAATATTTAACAGGAAAGAGTGTTACTTTTGCAGACTCAATGATTCAGGGCATATCCAGAATTTTAAAACTCCCAAGGGCTTCAGTCCAGCTATTATGATGGCAGATGTCAGGTCTCATCCCTTCCAAATCCATCCTTGACCTCTAGGGAATTTCACTGGATTTGAGAACCCATTTTTCTTGGGAATTCACCTACTTTATAATTAAGTCCTGGGCCTCACCCTCTGCTTACTCTTTGCTCTTGCTGCAGAAAATAAGAGCATCTTTTTAAGTTGCCCAGGAGACCTTAACTTGGTAATTTTGGGCAGCCTTTTTCATGTCTTTCCAAAATATCAATAACACTCAACAGATATTTAACTCTACAGTATTTATAAGAATAAGCTCCCTGCTGGCATCCCATAATATTTCATCACTGATGAAGGTTTTTTCAATGGACCACTGCAGCATACCAAGGGCTATTTGTATTTTATCTACCCCCAACAATGGGGACCAGCTAGAGAGAGCGATAGGATTTTGGAGTTGGATTCCTATGGCCACTCTCAGGGGAAAAATGTTTTAGAATGGTTGCCTGGAAATAGGTTCTAAGACTGTGCAGCCTATAGGAGGTTTACTGAGTAGATCTCCAGGAAAAAAAAAAAAAAAACACCTGTATGGGATGGGAGAAGCAGGACTGAGTATGGGGATAAGTAGAACTGTGATTAAATTGCAAAGGAGGTAACAGATGATCTTATAAGGCATTCTGGAGTAGACATTATACTTTAAACATGTTTTGAATTGAAGTGCAAGGACCAGATATTTGCACCTCCTCATTGGAGGGGGATTAGCTTAGGAACAAGTCAGTTTCTCTGGTCAATACCCAGCAGGCAGCTATAGTCTGGGAGTCAACTGTCAGCAAGGGGACAGAGAACCTTGGTCTTCAAGAGACTTCGGGTGGCAGAACATAACATCCACTTAGGAATCCCATCAAAGGACCTTGCTCTTGTTCTGAAAATGCACTTTGCAAATACACATTAACATGTAATAAAACCTTATGTTGACAACATATGGCAATAATATGATGAGTCATATTTTTCATATTGCACTTCAGTGGTTTCCTTACCAGCCAACTTCTACCCAACTCTAAGGTTCCTCAAAGGTGCCTCTGAGCCCACTATGGAGAGAGTAAGAAAGGTCCAAGAGGGAAAGGCTGTGTGTCTTCAGCCCTGCTCTAACAATGCATCTCTGTATTTCTTTTATACCCTGCCAATATTTTTAATGTTTTACTTAATGCATTATTTGCTGCTAAATAAATTTTAAGACACTGTATTATTTAATTTTATAAGTGATCTCCATCTGACAAAGGGCCAGACAGATACAGGGAAGTTAAATATATTTCCCTAATTATACTAGGCTAAGAGGCCACAGGGTAGTAATTCAAACCTAGGCCCTCAAAATCTAAATTTAGATAATTCATTATTCTATCATACTGTTAAGAAATATTAATGTAAATAATACTGTTTAAGTACAGCATTATTCTTATCACACACCCTTTAAGATGTTGGAAGAAGTCATTTCTTAATCTTTGCTGAGGATATGAAGAAAATGGAACCCTAGTACACTGTTGGTGGGGATGTAAATTGGTGCCGCCACTATGAAAAAACAGTATGGCAGTTCCTCAAAAAATTAAAAATAGACCTACCTTACTATCCAGCAATTCCACTTTAGGGCATTTTTCAAAAAAAAACAAAAACACTAATTCAGAAAGTTATATACACCCCTGTTTTCATTGCTGAATTATTTACAATAGCCAAGACAACATGGAAACAACCTGAGAGTCCACTGATAGATGAATGTATAAATAAGATGCATACACACACACACACACACACACACACACACACACACACAATGGAATATAATTCAGCCATAAGAAGAATGAAATCTTGCCATTTGCAAAAACATCGATGAAACTAGAGGGTATTATACAATGTGAAATAAGGCCATCAAAGACAAATACCAAATGATTTCACTTAGATGTGAACTCTAAAAAACAAAGCAAAAAAATAAAAACAAAACAAATGGGGGCTTCCAAGAAGATGGCAGAAGAGTAAGATGCGGAGATCACCTTCCTCCCCACAGATACACCAGAAATACATCTACACGTGGAACAACTCCTACAGAACACCTACTAAATGCTGGCAGAAGACCTCAGACCTCTCAAAAGGCAAGAAACCCCCCATGTACCTGGGTAGGGCAAAAGAAAAAAGAATAAACAGAGACAAAAGGATAGGGACGGGACCTGCACCAGTGGGAGGGAGCTGTGAAGGAGGAAAGGTTTTCACACACTAGGAGCCCCTTAGCGGGTGGAGACTGTGGGTGGTGGAGTGGGGGAGCTCCGGAGCCGCAGAGGACAACGCAGCAACAGGGGTGTGGAGGGCAAAGCCAGGAGATTCCCACACAGAGGATCAGGGCCAACCAGCACTCACCAGCCCAAGAGGCTTGTCTGCTCACCCACCAGGGCAGGCAGGGCTGGGAGTTGAGGCTTGGGCTTCGGTTGGAGCGCTGGGAGAGGACTGGGGTTGGTGGTGTGAACACAGCCTGCAGGGGGTTAGTGCACCACGGCTAGCCGGGAGGGAGGCCGGGAAAAAGTCTGGACCTGTCGAAGAGGCAAGAGACTTTTTCTTCCCTCTTTGTTTCCTGGTGCACGAGGAGAGGGGATTAAGAGCACTGCTTAAAGGAGCTCCAGAGACAGGCGCGAGACGTGGCTAAAAGCGCAGACCCCAGAGACGGGCATGAGATGCTAAGGCTGCTGCTGCCACCACCAAGAAGACTGTGTGCAAGCACAGGTCACTATCCACACCCCCTTCTGGGGAGCCTGTGCACCCCACCACTGCCAGGGTCCCATGATCCAGGGATAACTCCCCCAGGAGAATGCACAGTGCACCTCAGGCTAGTGCAACGTCACTCTGGACTCTGTGGCCACAGGCTCACCCTGCACTCCGTGCCCCTCCCTCCCCCAGGCCTCAGGGACCCAGAGTCCCCGAAGCAACGGCTCCTTTAACCCTCCTTTGTCTGAGCGAAGAACAGACGACGACCTACATGCAGAGGCGGGACCAAATCCAAAGTTGAGCTCTTGGGAGCTGTGAGAACAAAGAAGAGAAAGGGAAATCTCTCCCAGCAACCTCAGAAGTAGTGGTTTAAAGCTCCACAATCAACTTGATGTACCCTGCATCTGTGGAATACATGAATAGACAACAAATCATCCCAAATTAAGGAGGTGGACTTTGAGAGCAAGATTTATGATTTTTTTTTCCCATTTTCCCCTTTTTCTCAGTGTGTATGTGTATGCTTCTGTGTGTGATTTTGTCTGTATAGCTTTGCTTCCACCATTTTTCCTAGGGTTCTATCCATCCTTTTTTTTTTTAATTTTTTTTCTTAATAATTATTTTTTATTTTAATTATTTTATTTTGCTTTATCTTCTTTCTTTCTTTCTTTCTTTCTTTCTTTCTTTCTTTCTTTCTTTCTTTCTTTCTTTCTTTCTTTCTTTCTTTCTTTCCTTCCTTCCCACTTTTAGACAATAAATCATCCCAAATTGAGGAGGTGGACTTAGAGAGGAAGATTTATGATTTTTTCCCCTTTTCCTCTTTTTGTGAGTGTGTATGTGTATGCTTCTGTGTGAGATTTTGTCTATATAGCTTTGCTTCCACCATTTGTCCAAGGGTTCTATCTGTCCTTTTTTTTTAATTTTTTTTCTTTTTTCTCTTAATAAATATTTTTTTTTATTTTAATAACTTTATTATATTTTACCTTACTTTATTTTACTTTATCTTCTTTCTTTCTTTTCCTTCCTTCTCTCCTTCCTTCCTTCCTTTCTCCCTCCTTCCTTCCATCGCTCCTTACCTCCTTCCCTCCCTCCTTCCCTCCTTTCTTTCTTTCTTCTTCTTCTAATTCTTTCTACTTTTTCTCCCCTATACTCTGAGCCGTGTGGATGAAAGGCTCTTGGTGCTGCAGTCAGGAGTCAGTGATGTGCCTCAGAGGTGGGAGAGCCAAGTTCAGGACACTGGTCCACAAGAGACCTCCCAATTACACATAATATCAAATGGGGAAAATCTCCCAGAGATCTCCATCTCAACACCAGCACCTAGCTTCACTCAACGACCAACAACTTACAGTGCTGGACATGCTATGCCAAACAACTAGCAAGACAGGAACACAACCCCACCCATTAGCAGAGAGGCTGCCTAAAATCACAATAAGTCCACAGACACCTCAAAACACACCACCAGACTTGGACCTGCCCACCAGAAAGGCAAGATCCAGCCTCAACCACCAGAACACAGGCACTAATCCCCTCTACCAGGAAGCCTACACAACCCACTGAAGCAACATTAGAAACTGGGGACAGACAGCAAAAACAACGGGAACTACAAACCTGCAGCCTGCAAAAAGGAGACCCCAAACACAGTAAGATAAGCAAAATAAGAAGACAGAAAAACACACCGCAGATGAAGGAACTAGATAAAAACCCACCAGACCTAACAAATGAAGAGGAAATAGGCAGTCTACCTGAAAAAGAATTCAAAATAATGATAGTAAAGATGATCCAAAATCTTGGAAATAGAATGGACAGAATTCAGGAAACATTTAACAATGACCTAGAAGAACTAAAGATGAAACAAACAATGATGAACAGCACAATAAATGAAATTAAAAATACTCTAGATGGGATCAATAGCAGAATAACAGAGGCAAAATAACGTATAACTGACCTGAAAGATAAAGTAGTGGAAATAACTACTGCAGAGCAGGATGAAGAAAAAAGAATGAAAAGAATGGAGGACAGTCTCAGAGACCTCTGAGACAAAATGAAATGCACCAACATTCAAGTTATAGGGGTTCCAGAAGAAGAAGAGAAAAAGAAAGGGACTGAGAAAATATTTGAATAGATTATAGTTGAAAACTTACGTAATACGGGAAAGGAAATAGTTAATCAATTCCAGGAAGCATAGAGAGTCTGATACAAGATAAATCCAAGGAGAAATACACCAAGACATGTCTTAATCAAACTATCAAAAATTAAATACAAAGAAAACATATTAAAAGTAGCAAGGGAAAAACAATAAATAATAGACAAGATCCCCATAACATTAACAGATGAACTTTCAGCAGAAACTGTGCAAGCCAGAAGGAACTGGCAGGACATATTTAAAGTGATGAAGGAGAAAAACCTGAAACCAAGATTACTCTACCAGCAAGGATCTCATTCAGATTTGATGGAGAAATTACAACCTTTACAGACAAGCAAAAGCTGAGAGAGTTCAGCACCACAAAACCAGCTCTACAACAAATGCTAAAGGAACTTCTCTAGGCAAGAAACACAAGAGAAGGAAAAGACCTACAATAATGAACCCAAAACAATTAAGAAAATGGGAATAGGAACATACATATCGATAATTACCTTAAATGTAAATGGACTAAATGCTCTCACCAAAAGACACAGATTGGCTGAATGGATACAAAAACAAGACCCATATATTTGTTGTCTACAAGAGACCCACTTCAGACCTAGAGACACATACAGATTGAAAGTAAGGAGATGGAAAAAGATATTCCATGCAAATGGAAACCAAATGAAAGCTGGAGTAGAAATTCTCATATCACACAAAATAGACTTTAAAATAAAGACTATTAGAAGAGACAAAGAAGGACACTGCATAATGATCAAGGGATCGATCCAAGAAGAAGATATAACAATTGTAAATAGTTATGCACCCAACATAGGAGCACCTCAATACATAAGGCAAATACTAACAGCCATAAAAGGGGAAACCGACAGTAACATATTCATAGTAGGGGACTTTAAGCCCCCACTTTCACCAATGGACAGATCACCCAAAATGAAAATAAATAAGGAAACACAAGCTTTAAATGATACATTAAACAAGATGGACTTAATTGAAATTTATAGGACATTCCATCAAAATACAACAGAATACACATTTTTCACAAGTGCTCATGGAACATTCTCCAGGATAGATCATATCTTGGGTCAAATATAAAGCCTTGGTAAATTTAAGAAAATTGAAATTGTATCAAGTATCTTTTCCAACAACAACGCCATGAGACTAGATATCAATTACAGGAAAAGATCTGTAAAACATACAAACACATGGAGGCTAAACAATACACTACTTAATAATGAAGTGATTACTGAAGAAATCAAAGAGGAAATTAAAAAATACCTAGAAAAAAATGACAATGGAGTCACGATGACACAAAATCTATGGGATGCAGCAGAAGCAGTTCAAAGAAGGAGGTTTATAGCAATACAATCCTACCTTAAGAAACAGGAAACATCCTGAACAAACAACCGAACCTTGCACATAAAGCAATTAGAGAAAGAAGAACAGAAAAACCCCAAAGTTAGCAGAAGGAAAGAAATCATAAAAATCAGATCAGAAATAAATGAAAAATAAATAAAGGAAATGATAGCAAAGATCAATAAAACTAAAAGCTTGTTCTTTGAGAAGATAAACAAAATTGATAAACCATTAGTCAGACTCATCAAGAAAAAAAAGGGAGAAGACTCAAAGCAATAGAATTAGAAATGAAAAAGGAGAAGTAACCACTGACACTGCAGAAATACAAAAGATCATGAGAGATTACTACAAGCAACTCTATGCCAAAAAAATGGACAACCTCGAAGAAATAGAGAAATTCTTAGAAATGCACAACTGCCAAGGCTGAATCAGGAAGAAATAGAAAATATGAACAGACCAATCACAAGCACTGAAATTGAAACTGTGATTAAAAATATTCCAACAAACAAAAGCCCAGGACCAGATGGTTTCACAGCCGAATTCTATCAAACATTTAGAGAAGAGCTAACACCTATCCTTCTCTAACTCTTCCAAAATATAGCAGAGGGAGGAACACTCCCCAACTCATTCTATGAGGCCACCTTCACCCTGATACCAAAAACAGACAAGGATGTCACTAAGAAAGATAACTATAGGCCAATATCACTGATGAACATAGATGCAAAAATCCTCAAAAAAATACTAGCAAACAGAATCCAACAGCACATTAAACGGATCATATAACATGATCAAGTGGGGTTTATTCCAGGAATGCAAGGATTCTTCAATATATGCGAATCAATCAATGTGATACACCATATTAACAAATTGAAGGAGAAAATCCATATGATCATCTCAATAGATGCAGAGAAAGCTTTTGACAAAATTCAACACCGATTTAGGATAAAAACGCTGCAGAAAGTAGGCATAGAGGGAACTTTCCTCAACATAATAAAGGCCGTATATGACAAACCAACAGCCAACGTCATCCTCAATGGTGAAAAGCTGAAGGCGTTTCCACTAAGATCATGAGCAAGACAAATTTGCCCACTTTCACCACTCTTATTCAACATAGTTTTGTAAGTTTTAGCCACAGGATTCAGAGAAGAAAAGGAAATAAAAGGAACCAAAATTGGAAAAGAAGTAAAGCTGTTATTGTTTGCAGATGACATGAGAGTATACATAGAGAATCCTGAAGATGCTACCAGAAAACTACTAGACCTAATCAATGAATTTGGTAAAGTAGCAGGATATAAAATTAATGCACAGAAATCTCTGGCATTCCTATATACTAACGATGAAAAATCTGAAAGTGAAATCAAGAAAACACTCCCATTTACCATTGCAACAAAAAGAATAAAATATCTAGGAATAAACCTACCTAAGGAGACAAAATACCTGTATGCAGAAAATGATAAGACACTGATGAAAGAAATTCAAGATGATACAAATAGATGGAGAGATATACCATGTTCTTGGATTGGAAGAATCAACATTGTGAAAATGACTCTACTACCCAAAGCAATCTACAGATTCAATGCAATCCCTATCAAACTACCATTGGCATTTTTCACAGAACTACAACAAAAACATTCACAATTTGTATGGAAACACAAAAGACCCCGAATAGCCAAAGCAATCTTGAGAATGAAAAACGGAGCTGGGGGAATTATGCTCCCTGACTTAAGACTATACTACAAAGCTACAGGAATCAAGACAGTATGGCACTGGCACAAAAACAGAAATATAGATCAATGGAACAGGATAGAAAGCCCAGAGATAAACCAATGCACATATGGTCACCATATCTTTGATAAAGGAGGCAAGAATATACAATGGAGAAAAGACAGTCTCTTCAGTAAGTGGTGCTGGGAAAACTGGACAGGTACATGTAAAAGTATGAGATTAGATCACTCCCTGACACCACACACAAAAATAAGCTCAAAGTGGATTAAAGACCTAAATGTAAGGCCAGAAACTATCAAACTCTTAGAGGAAAACATAGGCAGAACACTCTATGACATAAATCACAGCAAGATCCTTTCTGACCCTCCTCCTAGAAAAATGTAAATAAAAACAAAAATAAACAAATGGGACCTAATGAAACTTCAAAGCTATTGAACAGGAAAGGAAACCATAAACAAGACTAAAAGACAACCCTCAGAATGGGATAAAATATTTGCAAATGAAGCAACTGACAAAGCATTAATCTCCAAATTTTATAAGCAGCTCATGCAGCTCGATAACAAAAAAACAAAAAACCCAATCCAAAAATGGGCAGATAACCTAAATAGTCATTTCTCCAAAGAAGATATACAGACTGCCAACAAACACATGGAAGAATGCTCAACATCATTAATCATTAGGGAAATGCAAATCAAAACTACAATGAGATATCATCTCACACCAGTCAGAATAGCCATCATCAAAAAATCTAGGAACAATAAATGATGGAGACGGTGTGCTGAAAAGGGAACCCTCTTGCACTGTTGGTGGGAATGTAAATTGATACAGCCACTGTGGAGAACAGTATGTAGGCTCCTTAAAAAACTACAAATAGAACTACCATATTACCCAGTAATCCCACTACTGGGCATATACCCTGAGAAAACCATAATTCTAAAAGCATCATGTACGAAAATGTAAATTGCAGCTCTATTTACAATAGCCCAGAGATGGAAACAACCTAAGTGTCCATCATTGGATGAATGGATAAAGAAGATGTGGCACATATATACAATGGAATATTACTCAACCATAAAAGGAAATGAAATTGAGCTATTTGTAATGAGGTGAATAGACTTAGAGTCTGTCATACAGAGTGAAGTAAGTCAGAAAGAGAAAGAGAAATACCGTATGTTAACACATATATGTGAAATTTAAAAAATAAAAATGTCATGAAGAACCTAGGGGTAAGACAGGAATAAATACACAGACCTACTAGAGAGTGGACTTGAGGATATGGGGATGGGGAAGGGTAAGCTGTGACAAAGCAAGAGAGAGGCATGGACATATATATACACTACCAAACGTAAGGTAGATAGCTAGTGGGAAGAAGCCGCATAGCACAGGGAGATCAGCTAGGTGCTTTGTGACCGCCTGGAAGGGTGGGATAGGGAGGGTGGGAGGGGGGCAGACGTGGGAGGGAGGAAATGTGGGAGCGTGTGTGTGTGTGTGTGTGTGTGTGTGTGTGTGTGACTGATTTGCTTTGTTGTGGAACGAAGACTAGCACACCATTGTGGGGCAGTTGTGCTCCAATGAAGATTTTTAAAAAATAAATAAATAAAAAGAAGAACGATTCCATCAAGTGGTCACCAGATCCCTGTTGATAATATAAGAAATAAAATGTTTTCTTCTACTTCCATAATGGTTTATTTGTGTTCTCAGTTTCTAAAGATAGAAAAAGTGGTCCAGAGATGCTAAATTCATCTCTATGAGCAGAGAACAGTGACAGGTAAGTTCTCTCGCCCTACTAAGACCCCACTGATCCCTCAGGACATCTTATTAAGATGGACCTGCCTGCCAAGAACACTCCATTCTCTTCATTTAGACCAGGGATGTGTTTTACTCAATGGTCACTGAAATGGGTTATTAATGGTCTTCCAAACTCCTATCACTAAAATATTTACAATATTATTATAGCTTTGCACTTTAGGGAACAGAGCAAACAAACAAACAAACAAACAAAAAAACACACTGAAACCATGTGAAAAACTAGTTCAAAAAGGAGATGTATCTTAGTAAATTTACAATAATTTGAATTTAAAATTGTGAGCTTACTTCTTTGTATAGATATATAAACCTATATGAAATACTTCAGTACATGCAGAAAATCCCTGACACAAACAAATAAAGAGAAGTAATCTAAAGAAAAACAAACAATGCAGCAAAATCAAAACTATGCCTTTCAAGCACTGTAAAATCAATATTATTAAGAAACACGTCATTTCTCACCCAAACCTTCTTTGTATTTTCTGCCCTTTTTTCCTACATGAAATATATGATTGTTTAAATTACTTGATTATATAAATAATGCATGTTATTCATACAATGTATTAAAGTTTAAAAACAAAAATGTACAAATTCCTCTAAGGCATCACTGTGGATTCACATACAGATGTCCACATATGTAGTGTAATTTCTGTAAGCAGTACAAGTGTAGAAGTGTATAAAAGTGGTCAGAACTATATCTCCAATACACCAGGTAAAGAGAAGCCACATTGTGAAAGAGTAATTTGCTGGTATAGAATCTAAACTTAGGTAGATTATTATGTTTTTATGCTTAATGGCATTGGGTTTTTATAACCCATATGTTCATCTTCACAAAAGGGAAATCTACCAGCAAAATTGGAACTTGCTGGCCTGATGGGGTTTCTTTTCTCATAGACAACATCCAAATATCAAAAGAAAAATCGAATCTTTGGGTTTGAATCTCAGAACTCCAGGCTTACCTCCCTTCTTCTCCTTATTTTATCAAACAGTTCAGCATAGCTGACCAAACTCTTGTTTCCTAATTCCAAATGCATTCTAGTTCATCTTTCCTATTTTATTGCTGAACACATTTAATTGAATCTTTTGATGTTGGTACTCATAATTTTCCAAAATATCTCTTGGATTACTCCACATAGAGTACATATACTATCACTGTGTGACAATTTTTCTGCTAATATTTATCATGGTCTACTTACATTAAGCTCCTGGGAAATCACCTCTGTTCATGTTCCAACTGGCGATGTCCTACCTGGATTTGAAGTAGGTTGAGCCAAGAGAGCATAGTGTCTTTTGTGAGTATTTAAATAGCTTGTTTTACAACTATATTATTGTTTGTTTCATTGTTATAGATTATCTACCAAGTTTTTCAGGTCAACAGATTAGGATATCGAGATTTCATATAACTAGGAGGGCAAAATGAATGCAGGACAGGATCAGAAAGAGGAACCAATAATAACTGTTTAAAAAATGTTAGCCCTCATGGTCAGCTGAATAATGGTCCACAAAGATGTCCATGTTCTAACTGCTGGGACCTATGAATGTGACCTTATATGGCAAGAGGAACTTTGTTTATCTGACTAAATTAAGGATATTGAGTTGGGGAGCTTATCCTGGATTATCCACTTGGGACAAAATCACAAGCATCCTTGTAAGAGGGAAAATTCCAATTTCTGTCTCCATCTTCATATTGTTTCATATTGCTTCCTTCTCTGTGTAACTCTGTATTCTCTCTTCTTCTTATAAAGATGCCAATCATTGAATTTATATTCTCAACTAATTAAATTTGCAAAGATCCTATTTCTAACTAAGGTCACATTCTGAGGTTCCAAATGTATATGAATCTTGGGGACACTATTTAACCCATTAGAAAGTATTTATTTTGTTTTACTTTATTCAAAAATTTTATATGATATCAAATATAAGAAAGATAAACAATGCAGAGTGTTAGATGGTATATTAAAAGCTTTGTATATCATATGCAATTTAATCCTTACCACAAACCACAGAGTTGGGTAATTTCCCCATTTTACAGGTTAAAAAATAAAACTAAAGGTCTTATTGTGAGGTAGAAACCAGAAAAGTTTAAAATAACAAAGAGATACCAAATTGTAACTCTTGTTTCTCTAATAGTTGATTGATTCTGGCAATAAGGAGCTCTAAAAATTAGATTAAGTTACCATGAAAAATCCTATAGAGACAAGTCCTCCACAGAAAAACATATAGCTGAATAGAATCCATTGCAATATCCATTCAATATGCATTCAATGCATTAGTAAAACTAAGTATGTTCTTCTTCTTCCTCTTTCTTCTTCTCATCTTTCTCTTGTTTTCCTTCTCCTTCTTCATTTTTCTCTTCCTGCCTGGATGTCAGAAAGTATGTAAATGTAAATATCTTCAGCACCCTTTCTTATATTAATAATTAGAAGAAACCCAGAAGAAAATAAAGCTAGAATGATGACCAACAATTATTTCTGGATTCAAGGCAGAATTATCTTTGATTATTTGTTCCAGTAATAACAAAGACAACAAAAAAGACCCTCATTAAGCAGTCCTCCTCTGACTAAAATTTCAGAGACATTCATATAATGTTAAAGCAAGGTTCTAAAATGTAGTTGCCCAACCAGTCACATCAATTTTACCTGGGAACTTGTTAGAAATGCAAAGTACGGGGCCCCATACATGCCTCCTGAATCATGCCTCCAACAAGATGTGTAAAGCCGTACAGGTGATTCCCATATATGTGAAAATTTGAGAACCATTGTTTTAAAACATATCGTTGATCTCTTGGGGAAGCACAGGACGTTTCTATAAAAGTATCCCCACCATACTTGAGAAGCAGTATTTAGCACCTAAAGAAAGAGAACAAAATTGTATCACATTGCTAAAGATAAAAACTTACTGGAAGAACTAGAGATACAGTTACAGATGTACCATCTCTTCTTGGAATGTTTATCTTCTTCAATCTCTTTGTCTCTTTTGTCATTAGTGTTGGAAGAGGATTAGTTAACTCAGCCTATTTTCATTCTATACCCTTTTTCTATGCCACTAGTCTAGGAAAAAGGAGTCTTTACAGACACATTGCAGTAGGAGATCCATATTCACATTGTGATATGAACCCAGAATCGGGTATTCATAAGAAAGATACATGTTTCTGTTTGTTATCATGAAGTATACAAACTGGTCACTCTGCTTCCAGTCTTTCTTCCTGCAATCTATTTCCACTAGTAGCCAAAGTAATCTAGGAGTAAGAGTAATTATTATTTTATATTGAAATATATTTGATTTAAAATTTTAAATCTAAAAAAAAATTAAGTAAAAAAATTTAAAGTAAAAAAGTTAACTTTTAAAGTAATTATTATTTTATATTGAAATATAGTTGATTTAAAAATTTTAATTAAAAAAAATTTTCTTTCAATTTCTTTGTTGACCTACTAGTTGTTTGGTAGCATGTTGTTTAGACTCCATGTATTTGTGTTTTTTGCAGTTTTCTTCCTGTAATTGATTTCCAGTTTCAAACTCTTATGGTCAGAAAACATGCTTAATATGATTTCAACCTTCTTAAATTTATTGAAACTTGTTTTGTAGCCTAGCATTTGCTCTATCCTGGAGAATGTTCCATGTACACTTGAGAAGAATGTGTATTCTGTAGCTATTGGATGGAACGTCCTGTGTATACTTGTTAGGTCCATTTAGTTTACAGTGTTATTCAGATCCATTAATTCCTTATTAATTTTCTTTCTGGATGATCTATCTATTAACTTAAGTGAGGTTTAAAAATCACCCTACTATTCCTTACTATTATTGTAATACTGTCAATATCTCCCTTTATGTCTGTTAATATTTGCTTTACATATTTAATTTATTTGCATAAATATTTGCAAAAGTTATATCTTCTTCTTGAATTGACACATTTATCATTATGCAATGCCTTTCTTTATCTTTGTTATAATCTTTTTTTGAAAGTCTATTTTGTCTGATATAGGTACTGCTAACCTAGCTTTCTTTTTATTTCCATTTGCATGGAATCTTTTCCCAACTATTCACTTTCAGTCTGTGTGTGTCTATGGATCTGAAGTGAGTCTTTTAGGCAGCTTACCAGATAAGCTTTTTTTTTTTTTTTTAATTGATTTGGCCACCCTACATCTTTTGATTGGAACATTTTTATCACTTACATTTAAAGTTATTTTGTATAGCTATGTACTTATTGCCACTTTGTTAACTGTGTTCTAGGTGTCAAAGTAATTTATTATTAAAGTCTTATTTCAAACTTTAATGTTTTCCACCGTCCATAAGATACTTCAAGATCCTGCTCTTTCTGCTTTGACATCAAGACTTCTCTACTTAGTAATGATGCTCTAGTCACAGTGGTTTTCTTTTCTTATTCTCGCATAAGCCAAGATATCTCCCATCTCAGAATCTTAGCAATTGGTATGCTCTCTACCAGGAATCCTCATGGTTTTATCATTCTCATGCACATTATTAGGAAAATTTCTCCTGTTTTTATGAAACCCCAGCATTAAAAGCAGTACCTGTGACATTTAAATATCTGTTAAATAAATAAATAAGTGCAGGATCAGATGAATCACTCTTGAGAATAAATTACAATAGCAGGAGTCTGGTATAGAATTTTAGGATACTATTTTCCAGTCAAATATTAAATATGTGACTCACTCATACCTGTGTTTCCATGAAAGAATGTGCAGGAAAATTAGTTAGTTGTAGAAGAGAACATAAATGCTTCCATATGCCTATATAAGACTGGTCACATGCAGATGATATGTTTGAGTTTATAAAACATGAGTTGATTATAGTATCAGGATTATATAGAGAACAATGTCCACTATTTAAATTTGATTCTCAATGAAGAAACATCCCACTTAGGTGCACATTAGAATAAAAGTCTAATCTTAACCGAGGTACTATCCCCCAAAACATTAAATTTTATCAGCAATATACCTCTCTTTTATTTTCCTATTAGGCTGCTCTTCATGGATTCTTGATGTCATTTTAAGTGACCTTTCTCCTAAACTTAAAATGTTACTCTCATCAATTATAAAATGGCTATAAGCTTATACAGAAATGTTTATTCTTAATGAACCAGTAGGACCATAAGAAAATTCATCTAGGAATCACACATTACCATAAGCAACAATTTACCATGCTGTAAATGAACCAGATCTGCCTGCATAAGAGGGAAAGATTAATATTAACTTCTCTCACATAAATAAAACGCTGGCACTGTCCAAAAATACTTAAAAACACAGAGCTGTTTTTCTGGAGAAATTACAATGTTGGGAAAATTGATGTAGGAGTCATTTACATGAAGGACATAGGATTGAGTGGAATGATCAAGTCAGGAAGTTTAGAGAAGGAATGTAAAGGAAGGGTAGGAAAACTGGAAAACAGGTTTGAAGTGGCAGGATAACCTAACATCTTCTCTGGAACAGTCTAAGAGTCTTAATCAAAGGTTTATGCAAAAGATGGGAAGTGAATCAGTGTCCCCACAAAAATAATAATGCTAACCAGGAACAAACAAGATAGGTGAGTGGTCCATTCAGAAATGGAGTGGGTAAGACATTACTCTGGGTCAAGGAATTTACTACCAAACAGAGCACAGAATTCAGCTATAACTTCATGCCACAAAAATATTCATTAAGTGTGGTAGAGATTTGAAAAAGGCCCCCATAGTATAACAGATTTGTAAAATACTTTAACTTCAAAATTCTCCAAGGCTACCTTCCTTGTTCACATATCTGTATGGTTGCACCAAATGTTGCTTGGTCCAGAATTCTCATTGATAATATACACCTTTTTTAATCTTTAAAATTGGAAGACCAAACACCAGCAAAGATGGTGTACACCTTTTGACCCTTTCCACTCTATGCTTTTATTTTGGGTGAATAGAAATAAAGAGAAGAAAGAAGAATGAAATCTTCTAATAGATGCAAAACCTTTTGCTTTGTGATGGTTCATGTTTATATAGACTTTGGAGAAACTATTATGTTACTGAGCAGTATAAACATACCTTAATTGATGTTTTAGAATTCAAATCAAAGACAGTCTTCAAAATATGGTCTACTTTTTCAAGTTTTACTTGAAATTTCAGGTAATAAGTGACTGAAAAAAAGGCCTCAGGGCATAGCGATCAGAAAACATTGATGGAAGTATTTTCAGGAGTATGGTGAGTATGAAAGCCAGATTGCAAGGGTAATTGAATGAATGGATATTGAGTCTGGCAAAGTAATGAAAATAAATTACTGCCTTAAAAAAATTGGGGAATGCATATGTAGAGGTCTGCAGGGATGAGAATAAATTATTATAGAATTCTTTTTAAAAGCATCTCCTTATAGTATAATGTAAGTTAGAAAGAGTAAACATTGAAGGTGGCTTGTTTGTTGGATTATAAAGTCCCAAAGAAAAGGAAAATTAGAAAACTTGGAATTTAGATTGTAGGTTGGGGGTTCCGTGTCTAGAAAGATGGTCAGCTGAGAAGAGAAGAACTGCAAGAATTTAGAAGGGATAGAATTAAGCATTAATCTACTCAAATAATATTCCCTGAAAGTCTGCTTTGTGTATAAATCTTGTCAAGGAATATTGAGCTATATAAACTTATACTTCCTACAGATTATGGTTTTATCACAATTTATCATCTGAGAAGTCAAAATAATAACAATTAGCTAGATGATAATACCAAATAACTATATTAATAAACTAGGCTCTGTTGATATAACCTGAGAACTCAGACTCTCAAGTGTTTAATATGAAAGACAAATAAATCCTGGGCAATCCCTCTTTGTCACTATAGGTAAGAATACTGTTGCATTAAGGGACAAAAGGAGGAAGGATATACATAGCCTCTTAACAGCCTTGGCCTGAAAATGATATACTACACATCTTCTCAGTGTTCTGAGGGCAAAAGACGATTCAGTGAGCACCCTGACACAACACCCATTTCCCAGAAGTAAGGTGTATGTACGTAAACCTGCACAATCATATAATATAAAATGTGTCTGTATATCTGTTTATAAATACATATGTATATATGTACTACACATATAAAAGTGTGTACCAATTGACTTCAACAGATATTAAGAATGTTATACATTTAAAGAAAGAATAACATATTAATGGAGAAACTTCTATTAAAGACACCTTTGCTGGTTCTGAGGATACTGCAAGCATTAAAATGAAAGAAAAACCTCTTTTCCTAACAGAGCTTATGTTCATGTTATGTTTCCTAGGCTCATGGCATAGGGCCTTTAAGAAAGGGTGTGATTTTCAGGATCACAGATGGTCCTACTTAAATGGACACACAAAGCATAATATTCTAATAATAATCAAAGCTGATGATGAATTTGATAAAGTGTGGGTGTGCCTGTGCTGTTATTTTGTTCTGCCTTCTATTTCACCATTACTTTTTAGTTTTGGTCACATAAGAACTTGAATTAAAAAAATGTTTCATCTCTTTTAACTTACTGATTTTCTTAAAAGTGCTTCTCTATTTTTTTTCCTGATAGATATAATGATACTTTTAATTAGGCTATTCTACTCAACATGCTATTTGTATATGATTAGATTCAATTTTATACACTCTGTAAAATGGATGTAATGTTTATTTTATTGTTTTAGACATAGCAATACTTATTTAAAAGTTAAAATGATTTTGAATGTTATTCAGTATACTTCTAAATGGTTATCTGAATCATTGTGTAACTCTGATTATAGTCCCACAACAGCTTCTACATTTTCATTGTACATCTTTAAAAGGTACTCTTCTCAAAATTACTGGCTATCAGCAAAAAAAAAAAAAAAAAAAAAACCAAATTCTTATAATAATGGGTACCTTGCACAGCTCAAAATTTATTGTTGATAAATAAGTCTTTTCTCAGCCAAATAAGGAGCTGCAATAAAGATAAAATGAGAATGTTGAAGAAAGAATAAAGGTGTTTATAATCTTTTTAACAGGAAGACATAAAGAATGCAATTTCGCTAAACAACATGATTTCTCAGTATTATGTGTGGATATGATCATTATTTTTATCACTTCCACATCTTTACTTTTTAAATTTTTCTTTGATGTAGTCTTTTTTAAAGAGTTTATTTGTGTAGTGATAATCTGATAATTAATGCTTGTTGACTAATGAAATGAATCGACCTGTCTGAATAGCAAATAAAAAAATTCACAAGTAATTTAACCACTTGAGGGAACACCTGAGGGGAAAATGCAAAGGAGTTTTTATCACTCCTTTCCAAGTGGTCCTTAGAAAATCTCTGGTAAAGTGCACCAAACTATCCTTTTCATGAGGATAATGTAGTGATCAAATAAAAAACTGCTACAGCTATAAATTTTGGTCAACAAATTTTACCTTTTAGGTACAAATGAGCTGTCTCTAAGTAAAAACAAACCTACTGTGATACTTCAAGGACACTGTTTCTCTTAAATGAGCCAAGTATCACTAGGAGCCCACTCCTGACAATTAAATTATGCTCTGCTTTCAAGATGCACTATAAAGATGTGTTGCTTAAAGTCTTAGTAGAAATACCCAGAAAACTATAATGCCCTAAAAGGTGCAGATCTACATTATAGGTTTGTAAATAATTTTGTGTGTGTGTGTGTGTGTGTGCACTTATTCCCTACTATGTCTTACAAGCATTTTTTTTTTTTTATAAATGGTGTTATTCAGAGGTATACTGAAGTGTCTAAAGGTCTACATTAAAAAAGCCTAAAGTACAAGAATGCATATTTAGACAAGTTCTACATATACAACATCTTTCAACCACTGAATTTTGTTCAATTTGACAAATGCTCTATATTAGTGCTTCTCAAATCTGAGTGCCCATGAGAAGGAAGGACGCAAAGATTTGCTTCCAATACACTAAATCTTCATAGGAGCTGCTTCTGTACTGTTCATGAGCTGAGAATATTTTTTGGTTTTTAATTTTTTTATAATTTTAAAGTTTAAAGAAAAGTAGAACACATGACAGGGACATAGAGGTATTCATGAGCCCCAAAGTCTTAAATATTTATTATCTGAATGTTTACTGAAAAAAATCTCTGATCCTTGCTTCAACTAGGGAAAATGCTTTCCTATTACCTAAATATTATTTATAAAAGTCTCCTTCTAAAAAGGCCAGGAAAATGGCAAACATGTATAACATTTAATCCAATACAGTTTAATAGACATTAATTCAGTGCAACAAATTAGTTTCAATTACTATTTGCAAGGTACACAGGTAACTTAGAAATTACAGTAAATACAAAGATTAACACATTACATTTACAGAGAATACCACTTAAAAAGAGAAATAAGACAAATGAATTGATAATAAGAAAATAAAAGGTAAAACAGAGGTGGTAAAAAATATTTAAATAGTCTTTGGTAAAAAGATGGTAGGAAAAAAGACCAATGTATATCTAGATATAAGAAAAGCCATATGGGATTGAGACATTACTTGAGATGGACTTGGTAAAAAGTGTAATTTTAGTCTACAAAAGATGAGGCAAATAGAGGACATCCCTGCAGAAGGAATTTGGGTGAAAGTTCAAAAATGTGGGAAAGAGCAGGTAGGGCAATATGTACAGTAGAGTTCTGAAATAATGGATTAGTGCTATAGTGTAAAATAGAGGTTGGCAAACTTTTTTGTAAAAGCACAGGTAGTAAATATTTTTGTCTCTGCAAGCCATGCTGTCTCTCTTCTAATGATTGAACTCTGTAGTTCTATCAGGTAGGTTGCCATAGATGTTATTAAATGAATAGGTGTCCTGTGTTTGAATGAAATTTTATTTACAAAAACAGGTGGTGATCTGGGTTATAGTTTTATGAACCCTCATGTAGTTAACCATAAAAAGGCAATGAGATTAGCTGGGCAATACGGACTTTTTTGAAAGTTTCTGATCAGGACCATAGTACATTTTAGAGATACATGTCATCAGTAATCCTTACAATTGGGAATACAGAAACATAGATCTATGTTGTCTCACCTTGTTTGCACAAAGAAGTTTATTAATAAACTATTTTAATCATAAAAGGGACAATGTGATACGATGTTAATATAATTGACAACTGTTAAGTTAAAGGACAGTACAGTGAGTGATATCTGTGTTCAGAAACAAGAAAAAATGTGATGTTTAATATTATGTGTCATCTTGGCTAGACTATGGTGCCCAGTTGTTTGGTCAAGCACAAGTCTAGATGTTGCTATGAAGGTATTTTTTACATGTGATTACCATTTAAATCAGATCTGCTTTGAGTAAAGCAGATCGCCTTCCATAATATGGGTGGGCTTTATCCAATCAGTTGAAGGCTTTAAGAGCAAAACCCAATTTTTCCAAAGAACAAGTCTTTTCCTGAAGACTGCAACATAGATACCCTGTCACTTTCAAGCCCTGTGGAATCTGGACTCAAGGCTGCAATGTGAACTCTTCTCTGAATTTCCAGTCTGTCAGCTTGTCCTGTGATGTTCAGACTTGCCAGACACTGCACAATCCCATGAGACAAGTCTTTAATCTTTCTTTCTGTCTCTTTCAATAGGTAGATGATAGAGGTAGATGGATGGATAGATATTAGTATAGGTAAACATATAGACATAGAGATATAGGTATAGGGATATATATAGGTATAGATATAGGTATATATATATATATATATATGTAGGTATAGATATAGATATAAGTAAAGGTAAAGACATAGATATAAATATGGGTATAGGGATATATATATATATATATATATATATATATATATATATAT